>NC_133652.1:82527424-82721330 GCF_009905375.1 Apium graveolens
TGGTGTTTTCTAAAGTAGCTCCCTAAACTAAAGATTCCAACATTAACGTTCTTAAACTTTTAAATTTTTCTCACCGCAGTCCTTCTGTCAGTCAACCAGTAATAGACGTTATTTTTTGCTGACGTGGCACACAGGTTGAATATATGGACTATTATATGGAAAGATAAATTAAAAAAAAAAAAAGTAAAAAACAACACCTGCTTCTCACATGAATATGTTTAAAAACAAACAGGTTATATCATATATGTATAGAAAGATAAGGGGATAAATGAACGGGTTTTACGGTTCATAACTGAGGGTTAGGTTCTTAATTGAGGGTTCATATATGGGATGAAGGTAAATACGATTGTAATCTTTCATTTTCGTTACTAATAAATCAATACTAATTACGGTTTGTGCTACTTTTCAGATGGAGTCCGACATCACTTTGTATATTCATCACGGGGGAGTTTGTATATTCATCACTTTGTAGTTATGGTGGAAAAAGCTATGATGGAGATAAGGTCAATATTCTTAATAAACAAAGCACTGTATCTCTCCTATTTTTTTAGAATTACATTCGAACTGAGCTTGGTTATAAGGAGTTTAAGATTTATTGGCACAAATTTGGTGCTCCCATTGATGATTATAATCGTAAGCTTCTATGGAATGATGATAGTGTAGACTTATTGTGTTATCATGCTTTGAAAAATCGTAGAATAGATTTGTATGTTGATCATTCTTGTGAAATTGATGAAATATGTGATGGTTCTAGTGAAGATGACTTTGAATATAATGCAGAGAATGTTGGGAGTGGAGATGATAATGATAGTGGGGAGGGTAGTGAGAGTG
Organism: Apium graveolens; assembly: GCF_009905375.1. Classification (NCBI taxonomy): domain Eukaryota; kingdom Viridiplantae; phylum Streptophyta; class Magnoliopsida; order Apiales; family Apiaceae; genus Apium; species Apium graveolens. Next base: position 82,528,256 of record NC_133652.1, read on the forward strand.
AGGAGGGTAGTGAGACTGGAGAAGACAGTGAGGGTAGTGATATTGATGAGTATATGCAGAATTTGAGTGATTGTGATGAAGAGTTTGAAGAGGTACTGAAAAAGAAGAAGAAAGTGTATAGGTTTAAGAGTAATCCAACTAATGATGATGATGAACCGCATATACATCTTATTAGTTTGATAACTAAAAAAATTGATAAGAAACAACAAAATAAGGAGAGTGAGGAGGTTGATGCAGAGAACAGAGGATGTGAGAGTGAGTATGAGTCAGATTCATACAAGATATTTAAGGATGAATCAAGTGATTCATCTGATAATGAAGTTGAATCAGTAAGCAAAAAAAAGAAAAAGTTCAGCTCCAAAAAATAGTTCGGAACATTTAACCCTGGAACCCCAATGAAAAACATTAACTTTGAAGTTGGTTTGTTCACTACTAGGGAGATTTTAAAAAATGCTATCATAGACTATGCTGTTGAACAAAAGAGAGAGATTTGGTTTAAAAAAATAACTTACAAAGGGTTCAAGCTAAATGTAGAGAAAACTACCCATGGTATCTCTTTGCTAGTAAAATAGCTCCAACTGGTGCCTTTCAAGTACAATAAGGAGCATAGTTGCATACTTGTGCATAAGCATAAGCTTGTTAGATCAGATTGGTTGGTTAAAAAATTTGGTAACAAGGTGAGATCCAACCCTAAATGGAAACATAGAGAATTCACAGCCCATGTATTTGAGATGCATAATTTTGTTATTTCAAGAATCAGTTGGTGTACAAGTCTTGCCCCCACCACCTCCATTGCCTCCAGTTGGTGTAGGTGTGTACAAGTATGACAAAGATGGTCATATATACTTCACAACTGTTGGGTCAACTACAAGAGTGTCTTCCTCACAACCTCCCGTCCAGGCCCCAACAATGAAACCAAAGAACCAGAGCTCAAGTCAGCCTTAGTTTTAGGTTTTACCATTAGTTCATGTAATGAACTCAAGTACCGCTATTGTTATGTCATACTTCTGAGACTCCAATGCTTTGGTTATGTCCTACTTTTCAAATAATTATGCTATAAAGCAATTTTGAAACAATCAAGCAAAGAACTTCATTTGTTCAAATTATACACTGCTATTTATCTTTGTGTTTCAATTTAATTATAAACACTTGCAACATCATTGTAAACACTTGTAAACAATTGCTACTGAGATGCATATGCTTCTTTCTATATTTTTTTTATTTTTTTTCCCACGTGGACGTCCACATAATAGTCCACATATTCAACCTGCGTGCCACGTCAGCAAAAAACTAACGTCCGTTACTGATTGCCTAACGGAAGGACTGCGGTGAGAAAAATTTAAAAGTTTAGGGACATTAATGTTGGAATTTTTAGTTCAGGGACCTACTTTAAAGAACACCAATAGTTCAGGAACGTATGAATTTATTTTCGCTATAACTTTTATGCACGGGTTGTATTAAATTCAAAGATAAACTTTTACACAAATGTTTTTAGTAAACCTTACACTAGTACGAATTATGTAATAATTTTGTAGTTAAAAAAATTAATAGTGACTAATGTAAATTTACAATTAAACGATACTAGATCATAAATAAAAATTTTATGACTAAATATTCAGCAGAGTACGTTTTTTGTATGATGATATTTAATATTCAACTAGGTATTTGGCACAGTTTTTTGCTTGTCTATCTAAGATACCTAGATTTTTTTTCCTTACAATTATACATTTCATGTTTTTAAATGATATACATATTAAAAAAACATATAAATATCATATAAAGTGATATAAATATTAAATCTTCTCCAACGTAGTACTGAGTTTTTTATAGAATTTTTTTGGATATAATAGTAATTAAAAAAATTGTTTAGGGAGACAATCCTTTCCAATTGTTTCAAAAGTTCAAAGAATGTTTTGAAATAAAGCTGTTAAAAAAATTATCTCTAAGATCATTTCTATAATCTGGTAAAAAATATCTGGGTACATATTTACGGAAGGAAACTTCAAATATTTCTCTCTTTTTTCTTTTCTTTTCTCTTTCATCTGAATTAATTCAGGAGCACAACATTAAACTTGGACATGAGTATTACATGTGATATGGTGAAATGGAGTTTTTTGAAAAGAGTGATATTACATGATGAATTTTCGAAATTATTGGGCAAAATGTGTGATGAATTGCTTATCGAGAATTTTTTTTCTTTTTGTGATTATGGTTTCCGACAGAAAACTCCTATTTTCCCGTGTTAAACTTGCTAAGTGTTGCATTTTTTACATTAATCACTCAAACTATTGCTAGATAAACAAGTTTACGGTGCAAGAAGACGTAAAGGGGAACTTCGCGTGCCACTATCTAATTTTTGTTGACGATAATATTTATATGTAAAGGAAAATCTACACGAATGCTCTATAATTGTTAATATTATTAGAAAGTCCGAACGAGCTTCTGGACAGTAATTTAATTTAAACAAGTATATAAGTTACATTTAGCAAATGTGTCGATGTTAATTAAAGAAAAGTAATCACGATACTTTTTGGGTAAGAGATGTTGAAAAGTATGAAAAATATTTGGATCTCTCAACAATAATCGTAAGATCGAATAAGTCATTATATACTTGCTTATAAGAAAGAATCTGAAAAAAGTTGCGAGACTGAATAGAAAAATTGCTATCATTCCCGCGTAAAGAAATTATTATAAAGTAGTAGAATAAACCATTAATTCATATATGCTGATTTTTTTTAATTCCCACCGAGTTCATAAGCTATTAAACCGATTTGGTGGGAGTATAATTATACAGTTCGAAGGTTTCACTTAGCATACAAGGGAGAACATATATTTATGGAAAAATATGGGAGGAACGGGATTTCAAAAGTAAAGTATTTTAAAAAAAACTAGATATTTTAAATACTCGCATGTGTTTTAAGTCATATGCGAATATAATTAAGCTATCGTGAAGAAATTTATGGGGTACAAAGTTATTATTGAAGAAAGGTACGGTATGGAGGGTTATTAATAAATTGAATATTAATGCGTGGGAGAAGATTTAGATACTTGATAATAGAATTGCTACTGAACGGGATTTCAAAAGTAAAGTATTTTAAAAAAAACTAGATATTTTAAATACTCGCATGTGTTTTAAGTCATATGCGAATATAATTAAGCTATCGTGAAGAAATTTATGGGGTACAAAGTTATTATTGAAGAAAGGTACGGTATGGAGGGTTATTAATAAATTGAATATTAATGCGTGGGAGAAGATTTAGATACTTGATAATAGAATTGCTACTGATAACAACATTAATTTAAGGATGGTGGGTCTTATTGATTTGAGTTGTGAAGAATGACTCACTAATAAGGTAAGTTCTACTTTTTTAAAATATGATGGTTCTTTGACTTTTTTATTCTCATGTCTTCACGGTGGTTTAATGACATGGTGACCATTATGTAAAATTCGTTTATTGTATGGTTAAAATTAGACATTTAAATGTTAGAAGAGATAGTACGAGTGAAACTTATGAACATATGTGGAAGGGAATATGTAATACGAATGTTCCATCAAAGCAAAAAGAAAATTTGTATAAAGGACTTGTGAATGCAATTTAGTAGTAAAAAAATATTGTCAACTACATGTAAAAATAACAGTATTTATCAATATGTAATGCTGAAATATAATTTATATTATATTATATTTTTATTTGAATGTGAAATAACGCATATTAGGGGTGAACAGAGCTCGTCTAACCCACTAACACGGACCCAAATTAACCTTTTTTCGGCCAAATAAGTCAACCCGTTCAAAATCAAAACTTGAACGGGTCAATATTTAAAAACCCCGATGTAATTGGGTTGGGTAAGGGTTTAGCCAATTACAACCCTGAACCAACTCGACCATACCCGATTAAAAATAGTACTCGCCAATATATATTAATATTAATATATGTCAAAATATGAATACATATGTTCACTATATCTACCAAATTGTTAAGTCTTTTCAGTTCTTTTTAATTATTATTATGAACTAGACAATTAAAGCAGCCAACTTCAAGTTACCAATAAGTCATTGTGCAAACCTTTGACAACCTGATCATTTGTATATATGTATTGTACCTCTCTTAATACAAAAATGTTAGTGTGGCTAATTGTGGTTATTTCAAATCTTATTTCACACGTTCAGCTGTGTATTTATAGTCTAATTGTGGCTGCTAATAAGTAAGATTGAAGTCCATCTTTAATTGAAGTCTTAATACTAGTGGACTTGTGGTTTATGTGTATTTTCTTTTATTAAGTGTGGAATTTTGAATGTCATGCTTTGTTGATAAATTTAAAAAACTTGTACTTCATTTTAGTTTAAATTTAGACACAAAAAAACTCAATTAACCCAATCCTATCCGACCCAAACCGATATATTAATAATAGGGTTGGGTTTGACACATATTTTTGGGTTAACAGGTTAAAATTTTTGTAACCCAATTATATTGGGTTTGTTAGGTATGAAATGCACACAGAGGGGGGTGAATGTGTGTTTCTTAATTTTTCTTTTACAACTAGGTAAGTTGCTTTAAAGAAAACAACCTTTGTTGTATAAGCTATGGAGCTCAACAGATTATGCAATATTTGCAATGATGATTAGTTAGCTGTAAAATAAACAGGAAACAACTATCAAAACTTACTTGATCTTTTTATTAAAAATCAAATATGTTGTGACACAAATATGTGTTCTTAAGTGTTTAAGAACTCAACTACTTCTTGAGAGAATACAAGAAAGTCCTAGATCTGTTTGTTACTTCTGAACTAAGAACCAGTGATATATTATATAGATCAACTTGCAAAGTTTACAGAAATTGTACTAAAATAGACCAACACATTTTCTAAAGTACTTTTGTCTATTTCTATTTTAAGTACAACAAATCTGCATATTATATTCTAGGTATATGACCTTTCTTTTTCCAGTTCATCTTAGCCATTGATCTTGCACTCCTCAAAATACATTTGTAGACTTTCCATTTTGATGATAAAATGGTTTGTTGACAGATAATCTTGAATCTTCAGGGTTGATGCTTTCTGTAATTCTTGAAGCTGTTATCGAGATCTTCATATTGTATAGAGATGTCCATATCGAGATATAGAATTACTTATTGATATCTTTGTTTCTCTACATATGTAAATGGCTTGTCGATATCTCCACTTCTCTATATATAGTTTGACTTGTCAATATCTCCTCTTCTCTATAGGCATTTTGACTTGTCGATATATCCACTTCTCTACATATAGTTTGACTTGTCGATATATCCACTTCTCTACATGTAGTTTGACTTGTCGATATCTCCACTTCTCTATATGTTAAACTGACTTATCGACATCTCCACTTCTCTATAGGCCAAATTGACTTCTCTACAAGTAAAGTAACTTCTCTACAGGTGAAGTGACTTCTCTATAAGTGAGGTGATTTCTCTATAAGCTAAATTTGACTTCTCAATATACTTCTCGATATAACTTGATCTATGACTTCTTGACATTAGACTTAAAGTATTTTTTAATCTACAACATTATTCTTCACCAAGCAGTTTATCTTCATTCTGAGGCATGATCGGGCTTGATCTTCTTCCAGAGATTTATTTCTAATTTGTTGGTTGTTTACTAAAAATAATACAGTTTAGTCTATTTAAACAATACTACAGACTCAAGAAACATCATTACATATTATATAAGATTAAAGTCAACTAAATCTTAGGATTATCAAAGTGACTTAGTCTTGTTATGTTAAGGCGTGTCTTGTACAATAATATCCCCTAATTTGTGAGAAGATCACTTGTCACAAATTGATGCCTGATAACAAGACTAATCTCAAGATAAAATTTGAAAGACAGACATAAATACAAAGGTACAGACTTGTATACATAGATGTCACTTAGCAGTTATAATGAGATTTGACTACACAGAATTAGCTAAATCTTCAAAACTTGACTGAGACCTAATCAAGTCCTTGAGCCTTACAAGGAATTCCAGTTCTTTAATGATCTCAGTCACTCTAAGTGTTTCCACAAACTTTAGCCATTCATTTAAGGAGTAGCTTCCAAGATACTTAACTCTGAATCTTGAGAATCTGCGAGTCTTTATATTGAGAAACACACCGTCTTCAGAAACTCTGCTCAATCCTCTAGCTTTCAGCTCATTTTATCTTTTCTCAAACATCTTCATCTCCTTAGCCTTTCTGATAGCACTCTCTTCCCTCCCAGTCTTCTCCCTTGCTCTTCTTTCTTTACTGTCTCTCAGCCTTGTAGCCAGTTCTACCTTTCTCAACTTTGTGTGCGAGTCATTCTTATTTATTAGACTAATCACGCTTTCAAGTTCCACTATTGAGTAATTTTTAATTACCTCTTTATTGAGCAAGTTGAATGAGTCATATTTGAAGTAGATTTTTACTATCCCAAATTATCCACAGAAACTTTGCTTATAAATTTAGCTTGTTGCTCATTGTAATCTTCTTGTGAGATTTCTTCTGAGATTGGTAAAAAGACATTTTGATTAAAATAATTCCATAATTCTCCCATTTTAACCTTGTTCTTCTTCAATTTTCTTCCAATGGACTTGCAATGTATTTTGACTGGTAGCTTGAATGTTGGAGGTTTGGCTATTTTCTTCAAAGAAGTTTCATTGGCTAGGACATATATTTTTAGTAGAAAGTTGGTTGTGAGTTTGTAGAGGTGTTTAGGCTTGGTTATTTGGGTGGTTTGAGTTTTGATTGGCTAGGGTTTTGGATTGAGGTTTGTAGATCTGTAGATGCTTGGTTTACTGGTATTTTCTTTGTGTCACTCCCATCTTAGTTACTCATCTTTTTATCTCCATCCTTATCCCTCCCTTTCTTCTCATCCTTCGACCATTTGCATCCTTATGACTCCCACTACTTTTGCTATATTGACTTGGATTTGAGCAAAAAAAATTGTGTTCATCTTTCTTTTGCTCATCATCATCCTTGTCATCATCTTTGTCATTGATAGCAGTCATTGGTGGCATGGTTTTAGCATTTTGAATATATCTCTTCAAGATTGTGATCATCTCCAAATCATCATCATGCTTGATCTTCTTCACCTTCAATGTTGTCTCAATCACCATCAACAACTTCTTGTTCTTCATGACACAATGCTTAGAAATTATAAAATATCTGCATTTCTTGGTAGGCCTCAGGAAAAGCTCATTATTGGCCTGCTTTGAGTTCCCTTAGCAATTGAGTGTCTTCTGGAATCATCACCCTTACTTTATTGATGAAGATATCCACTTATGAGGCTCTCCTAGATTTAAGAAATGCTAGTGAGACCTGCATGCACATATCAACTCCAGTGTCCTTAATGTTGACAATAATTCTCTTCTCCATCAGCATATCCCTGGTGACCAGAAGCACCCTCGAGAAGTTTATGTTCCTGTCAATAACCCTCTTGTATGTATGATGGTTATGGTTCACAGAGACTCTAAGAAATTCTAAAAACTCACTGAATTCCTTGTCAAAATAAGGACCTTCAGCTACCATCTTGAGTCTCTCTTCCATACCAATTTTGTTCGTTGTAAAGATTTGAGCTTGGATTCCATCTTCCCCTTAGGCTTGTTATCAGGTTGACTAGGATTCTGTGGGATTTGTTTCCTGAAAGTTTTTGGAGTTTGTTGCAGAGAGACTTTTTGTACACCCATGATAGCTCCCTGTTAGGTAATGAATTAGACACATGGGGGTGAATGTATTTTAGGGCTTTTATGCTTTTATTGAACTGTTTTGGTTTTGAACAAAGTAAATCAAATCTTGTAGTAAGATGTGTTATAACAGAGATTAAACATGCAGCTATGAATAACACAGATCTTTCAGAACTCACTTAATTTTCTATTAAAATTAAGAATGTTTTGCTACAAAATTTCTAGGCTCTTTGTTGATAAAGAGCTTAGCTTCTACTTGAGAGAAAATACAAGAATTTCTGATCTAATTATTACCAACTAACAAAGGACCAGTATTAACTTTATATTGTAGTTAACTGCTGGTTTACACAGTGTACAATGAGAGATGCTATTCACTTTAGTCAACTGTCACTAATCATTTCCATTTTAGGAAAAATATATCTTTTATTTCTGGCTTAGCATATCTTTACATACTGTGTTAATCTTGATCTTCCGTTGTCAGTTAATCTTCACCCTTGATCTTGCACACTCTTCAAGCTGCTTTTTGTAGACTTGTCAATCCAACTGGTTGGATTGTTTGTTGATTGTAAATCTTGGATATTGAACTGGTCTGCAATTTGTACTTTGAGATTTTACCTCGATATCTCCAGTTAGGCATATAGAGATCTTGACATCTCGATAAGTATATTGACTTATCAAGATCTCTAATTCTCCATAGAAGATTTGACTTATAGAGGTCTCTGAGTTCTCAATTAGAGAATTTAGCTTGTCGAGATCTCTCAGCTTCATGTCTTCACTTTGACTTATCGATGTCTCTGAGATTTCTAGTGACATTTTGACTTGTCGATATCTCAGAGATCTCTAGTGATAATTGACTTGTCGATATCTCTGAGATCTCTAGTGACATTTTGACTTGTCGATATCTCAGAGATCTCTAGTGATATTTGACTTGTCGATATCTCTAGAGTTCTCTAGTGAAGATATGACTTATCGATATCTCCAATCTTTATATCTTTAATTGGCTTGTCGATATCTCTCTGAGTTCTCTAGTAGCTTTCCTGACTTCTCGATAAGTCATTTGGAGTTCTCGAATGACTTCTCTATAACACTAAATATGTGACTTGTAGAGATCTTGACTTAGAATATTTTTCCCAAAACAGATTTTTTTAACTCCAAGTTTCTTCATAATTCTTCTGAGGCATGATCTTCTTGATCTTCTTCCATATAGAATTCTTAGGCTTGATACTGTTTAAATAAAAAGACTCAAATATGCTCCTTTGACATTTTTACAGACTTTAAATATTACAAGTACAAAATGCAAACTAAGATTACAATACAACTTACTTAGGATTGTCAATTTGACTTAGTCGTGTTAAAGTATAGGCATGTCTTGCACAACAATCTCCCCCCAATTTGTGAGAAGATTGCTTAACATAAATTCATGCATGTTAACAAGACTAACCCCAAGTTAAGATGGAAAATAAAGTAATTACATGAAAATTGACACAATTACAACTTTTATACATCAGAAGATTTACAAAGTTTAAGTAGTTACAAACATCAGGTAAAGACTATTTTTGCTTCTGTTGCTTCTCTAAGGATGTCCTTTAACTGAACAAGAATTTCAAGTTCTTCTACAATAGGTGTCCCACTTAGAGCTTCTACAAGCTTGATTCCGTCTGCTTCTGGATAACCACTGTCTATTAAATCAATTCTAAATTTTGAGAATTTTCCAACTTTGATGTTTAGAAACTTTCCATCTTTTGAGATTCTGCTCATTCCTTTAGCCTTGAGTCTTCTGATCTTTTCATGAACATTTCAATCTCTTTATCATACTTTCTTTTTCATTCCTCATATTCAGCCTCATTTCTTTTTCTTCTTTCTTCCCTTTCAATCAACCACTCAGCCAAAACTGATCTTCATGCCTTTGTAGCAGTATCCTTGTCTTTTAGCAAACTTATCAATCTTTTAATTTCTGTAGGAGAGAGAGAATCCATTAAAGTGCAGCCAAGGAAGGTGAAGGACCCATCTTCATAGTAAATTCTAACTTTCCTTAGAGATACAATCCAGACTCTAACTATTTCCTCAGCAAGTTGTTGAAAATAATCCTCATCTGAGATGCACCAATTCAAAGGTAGAAAGTCAGTTTGCTTGAAACAATTCCAGATGAGCCTTTCAGTGAATTATACTTTTTTTGTAGGCTTGGCTTTCTTAGGCTTCCTCCTAACAGATTTATGATTGACTTTTAGTGAAGGCTTGGCTAAAGTTAAGTTTGTGATTTTCTTGAGAAATGTTTGGCTTGTGGTGATTGGAATTTTTAGGAAGAAGTTAGTTGTTTGTTTGTATAGAAATTTTAGCTTAGAGGTTAGAAGTGGTTTGTTGATTGAGGTTGTTGGCATAGAAGATTTAGCTAAAGGTTGAGCTAGGGCTGTTTTGATTTTTAGGGTTTGTTGTGGTTCTGAGCCATCATGGTTCTTCTTGCTTATCCTCTCACTTCTTCTCTTCTTCTCATTATCCTTCTTTTCATCTTCCTTCTTCTCACATTGACTCTTGTCTTTGCTACCAGCTGCTTTAGAGGCTTGACTTGGATTTGATCCAGAATGCTTTTGTTTATCATCCTTCCGCTCATCATCATCCTCATCTTTCCTTAAATTGTATTAAGTATTTGGCAGCATGGTGTCAGCATTGATAAGATATCTATCCAAGATTCTTATCATCTCCAGATCCTCTTGCTTCTTATTCTTTTTGTGCTTTAGATTAGAATGCAATATCATGATCAGCCTCATGTTTGATTTAACACAATATTTAGGAACAATTAGATGTCTTGCTTGATTGGTTATTGGATAGACATAAACTACTCCTTTGTGTGGATATAGATAGCCTTCTGGAAAAGCTACTATCTGTGCCTTTTTCAGCTCTTGGAGAAGTTGAGTATCTTCTTGGATAACTGGATTTACTCTGTCAATCATTACATCCAGTTCAGATGCCCTTAGAGTTTGAAGATATGGAAGAGTCACCTGGAGACACCTGTCTACACCACCATCATTGATGTTCTTGACAATCATTTTCTCTAGAAAATTATCAACTTTCACCACCACTGCTCTTATAAAATTGATGTTCTTTCCCAAAGCTTTCTTGGAAGCCATATAGTTATGTTGTAGAGATACCCTTAGTGCTACAAGAAGGTCATTGAATTCCTGATCTTGATTGGGTCCTTATGTAGCCCTTAGTAGTCTTTCTTTCCCAACATCAACTTGAGCACTTAAGCTTTATCCCACCCGAACAGACTCTTTGGATTTTGATTTTGCATCCCTGGACTGTTATACCTAGCCTCAATCTTCCCCTTAGTCTTGGTGACAGGCATGAGGAAGGGAGTTGGTAAATCTGGCCTTATTTGTTCAGGTAAAACAGGCGGTGAAATGTTGAGCTTCCCCATAATGGCCCCCAAAGCAACAAAATTATGTATTTGAAGGTGCTTATGAGAGTCCACCAGGGTCTGGATGTCTGTTTGTTGACTTTTGACTAGAGAAGTCAAGGCTTGGACCTGTGCATTGAGAGTGGCATTAGAAGTCTGCAATTCTGAGACTTGGTTTTGGAGAAACTGGATTTGCATATTTGTAAAAGTGGACCCAGGCTGATAAAAGCTAGTAGATGTTGAGGAGCCAAAGGTTGCTTCCACAGCCTGTTTGATTCCATCTATGAGCAAAGCTGAAGGCTCAAATCTGCTTTGATGAAGTTGCTCCAGCTTGATTTTGTGTCATTTGAATGAGTGATTTGCTGTTAGAGCACTGCATGAATAGAGATGAAAGATTGTTTGAGATTTTTAACTTCCTTTTCAATGGTAGCAAGATCCATCCTTGACATTTGATCAGCAAAATGCTTGAACTTGGAAGTGATCTGTAATTGAGATGGGATGATCTCATCCATTTTGTCCTTCACTAGCTTCCTTATTTTATCCTCATGACCAGTCAACTTGAGTTCTAGTGCTTTACCAAACATGTGAAAAGCCTTGAGTTGAGCTTTGTAGACCTCAGTGACTACATCATAGACATCCTGTAGAGTCAAGGCCTTGGCATTGCTCCCAAGAATTGTAACATACTCATCCCTGAATCTAGCCAAGACTTGATCCATCTCCAACACAAAATCCTGAGATAGCTAGGCATCTACATTCCCATCCTGCTCTGCATCATTCACAATCTTCTCCTTCTGTTTTTCAACATCTTCATTGTATGTGAGCATGATGGATTGACAGTCCTGATTGCTTATATCAGAAGTGAGGAGATGCTGTGAGATATTTGCCAGTCCAGAATTCTGTTCAACTAGAAGATCATCTATAGATGTAGGCTGAGAACCAGATTCTTGCAGCCATTGAGATAGAATGTGTGGTTGTTGAGGTTGTGAAGTTGAGAGTTGAGCTGTTAAGGGATCAGAACCACCTGGGACTGAAGTCACAGTTTTGCTCACAGATTGCTCTGTGTTTATGAAAGTGTGTTGTCCTCCACTTGTAGTGGGAACCTCCAATTGAATTGAAAGGGATTTGACTGGGTTACTGTCATGTGCACCAGTCTCAAACCCATGTGCTTCTTGCAAAGCACTGTCACCTGAATATAATAAACTTGCCTCCTCCATAGCAGGACCATTGGCAATTGTACTCCTAACATCAACTGCTAATGCAATTTCTGCTAGGATTTTGAGGGGAGTTGTCCCTACATGAGGAACCTCCAATTGAATTGGAGAGAATTTAGATAGCTCCCCCTCAGGAGTACTACCCTCAAACCTTACAGTCTGTGAAGACTGTTAGGCACAAAATACACGCTAATAATTCACGCAAGTATACGCGTTCGCAAGTAATATAGAATAAATTCTAGTTCATTCCCACAGAGACTCAGACTAATTATGTTCAATTAACACTTACTCACCAATGTATGATTACTTCTCAATGTCAAGACAATAACACTTAAATTTAATTAACTAATTATTAACTACAATTAACTACGAGAATTAAACACTTAATTGACACTTGAATTAACAATATTAAACACACATGAGATCATAACTTCATTACTACTTCCTTCAATAGTTATCATTATTAACCTTAGCATGTAACGGTGATGATATTAACCGAACAACACGAAACTGATAAAAGCCAACGTTCGTTGTACTAATACCATTCTACCAAACATCCACAATCAAGATAGAAGTTGAATAGGCATCAACTATGTTGAGACCCTATATGTCTACATAATTTGACAATATAATGATTTAAGCACAAGTTGTTCTTTATGATTACACAGGGCAAGTAAAACGGTTAGAGTTACTCATTAATCATGCATACACATACATGAACATATGCTAGCATGGCAAGTTCTAAACCTCAAGATCCACCGTCGCTTCACAGGAGATTAACAGACTATCTTATATGTTCACGACACACATAAGACGAATAAGCATAACCTATGCTAGATATCATACAATCATCACACACTAAGGTATTAAACAACTAACTAAAGAAATCCATAGTAAATCCGTTATGACCCCATGATCACGGTTAGCCCATGATAGAACTCATCGTCACCATGGGTTTATATGAAAACGTGATAATACACACAATATAAACTAATAAAAATACTTATTAAAACCAGAGTATGTCACAAGAGTAATAAGGTTCATAGTAAAGAAAAAAGCATCCACTGATACAACGAATAAAAGAATCACAAGAAAATGTATGCTTCCTCTTCTTCATTGCGATGTGCTAAAACGGTCTTCTTCCTTCTCTCCTTGCTCTTTGCTTGATACCACACTTATGTGAAACGTCTCTGAGAACTACTTATATAGAAGCCCACAAGAACCAGCCGTCTCAGAAGTCCATCAGAATAAGGATTATAAAATTCAGTTTTAAAATTTTTGTCCCTGAGCGGCCGCCCCAGATTCCTGAGTGGGCGTCCAAGCTCCCAGGCAACCGCCCCAGCATCCTGAGCGGGCGCCCAAGCACCTTCTGGAAAATTCTGAATTCTGCTCCTAATTTTGCTGCGTTCTGCCCCCAACTTTCCACAACCAATGCCATACACTTTCCTAAGCTTATTTCTGATGAATTCTTCCTACATACGCAAGTTATACCCTGAAATGCAAAAACACTAGAAAAACGCATCAAATACACAAAATACCTGATTTAAAGACATCAATTCAAGCCATTATAAGACGTTCTAAGTGGTATAAAATGCCACTTATCACACCCCCAAACTTAAATCGATGTTTGTCCTCAAGCGTCACAAACTCAAAAATAAAACAAAAACATGCATGAATGCAATCTACATGAAATGCAATGATCCCCCTCACGGTGACTAAACCAACCAACTCATGACATCTCAACAAATGCAATTAGGCGAATAAAGATCAACCAAATCATGCAAACTAACATTCAACTAGAAACGTGGTGTGTACGGATGCTTAACATATATGCTTCGAAACTAGATCAATTATCATAACTTGATTATCCTCAAGGCAATCACATGATTATACGAAGAATAAATTATAGGCACAAAATGACTTATAACACTTCAAGATCATTGGAGCTTATTACGGAATCATGCTTTTATTCAACACAACAACAAATGCTTATTTGACCGTGCAATGAGTAAGGTCCACAAAAGACTTATATAATGGAATCCATTTAGCGAGCGTTAGGTTAGCGGATCCCAGACTATAAAAGCCTTAGGTCACTAGGCACAAAGTCCCCTAAAAACTTAATAACTCAAATACCAAAGATCCCACTCGTGATCAATTATGCATTAACTCTTTATTTTTGTTTTTTCCCCTTTTTCTTTTTTTTTTCTTCTTTTTTTTCTTTCTATTTTTTCAAATTTCTGAGCAAGTGTGTTTCGCTCCATCTTGCTCAACCCTAGACTACTCGCATAAAAATACGAGTCGGCTACTAGCCATTTGACACCTAGCCACAATTAGCAATGAATTCCAATTTTTACTCCAATTTTTTTTCTTTTCATGCCTTTTATCATTAAGGGCCTATCATAAATTCTAAGCATAATTAATAGATTAACCTCAAAAACCATCAAACCATGACAACCATCTAGTCCTTAAGCATACTCTAAGACTTAGTGAAATTACAAGTGTTTCTAGCATGCATGTCAACCTATAAGACTCAATCATCACTCTAACGCTATCACTATACTTGCATCAATATCATAAATCAATCGGTAAAGCAACGCAAAAGGGATCATGGTATATGCATGAGCTAAATGACATGATAAATAAAGCTATAAAATAAAAAAAAACTATTATATGGCAAAAAATATGCAACTATATGAACTAAATTATCATGAATATGCAACTACATGACACATACACAAAAATATTCCTTAACTACCACCCCCAAACTTAAAATCCTCACTGTCCCCAGTGAAGGTAGTAGAAAGGAACACAGGGTATACCTACTCAGAGAAATCATCATCATCACCCTCAGAGGGTGGAGTGTCAGGAGGCGGATAAGCAGAGTCCTCACCAAAAACGGGTCACTGGATGTCAGCTCCAAAGCCTCTGAAAGCAGTCCCAAGTACAAGGGTGAGCTCCTGAGCGAACCTACTCTGCGACTCATACATCGCATCCATCCTCCTCGACAACCTCCTTTACTGGGCATCAGCCATCCCAGCACCTTCCTGGGCTCTAGAAGAGCCTGCCTCATCACGAACCCTACTGGGCCTAGCCATGGTAGCACCAGCTGCTGGACGTCCTCCTGGAAGACGATATCCCAAACCATGCTCCTCAGGCTCTCCACCCGTCCACTCCTGCATCGCATTCAAAGTCGCATAGCAGCGGTCGGCATCTACAGCTGCTCGTGAGAAGGCCAATAAACTCCCACTGCTCTGCACAGCTTCGTGACAGTAGATGCATAAAGGATGTTGATGTGTTCCCCCCTCAAAAACTTCAAAATCCCTTGGTAGATGAACTCACCAAGGTCCACATAATACTCCTCATTCAAGATCCCCCATAACAACCTTGCTCTCTGAACTGTAACCTCATGTGCATGTGAAGTAGGCAAAATATTAGCACAAATAAAGGCATTCCATGCACGGGCATACATATTCATCGCAACCGCCGGAAAAGAATGATACTCTTAGATCCCGTCTTGAACTTCCATACCGTGCCCGGCTGACATAGGTTAGCCACAATCAAATCCAAATCAAAATCCTCGGGGGTCTTCTCATTCCAATTCTCCTCCATGGGCTTTCGTTGTCGCTGCCCAATAACACGGTGAATCGCCTCTGGATGATAATCCACAGTAAGCCTATGAACAACAGTAAACCCATTCTTTTCAGCCTTGGCGTTCGCATAAAACTCGCGAACCACACTCATTGGAACCGCCTCCGGCAACTCATAAAAAGAAATCCACCCTTTCTCCGCAATCATCGGTAACAACTCATCATCCCTCCTTGATGGTAAAAATCCCCTCTCCTTCAAAATCGGCTTAGTCAGAAGCCTAGTATACTCCTCCTCAGCAACCCTATCCATCAAACGGGGTCTCACAGCAGTTCCCCTCGAAGAATCAGCAGTTGGAATGGTGTTGCTGCTATCAATAGTTCGGGATCTCTTGGGTGCCATTGAAACTGAGAAAAAGTGTTTAAGAGTTGTGTTTTGAGTGTAGGAGAGAGTTTTAAAGTTGAAAGTATATGAGAGTGTATATGGAGGAGTTGTGTGTATATATAGGGTAAGATTTAGGGTTAGAATTAGAGTAGGAGTGGGGTTTGTTGGAGAGAAAATGTGGGTTTGTGGGAGAGGAATCGTGGGTCTTTATGTTTTTTTGGTTTTTCTGATTTTTTCTTGTTTTTTTATAAGGCAAAAAAAATCTGATAGTAGGGTCCTGAGCGGCCGCCCAGGATTTCCAGGCGGGCGCCCCAGACTCCGAGCGGCCGCCCAGGATTTCTAGGCGGGCGCCCCAGGGGTTTCTGGAAAAAACTTTTTTTCTGCCCAATTTTCTAATTTTTTTGGGTTTTTTGGATATGGTACTAACTTCTAAAGGTTCCTAAAGGTTAAAGCCTTGGGTTGCCTCCCAAGAAGCGCTTCTTTTACGTCATTAGCTTGACGTAGAGGAGTTTGATCAAGTTGACAATAAAACGGCACTAACCACTTCCCGGTTTGCCGTGTCCCCATAGTAATGCTACAATCTTTGACCATTAACCTTGAATACTTGGCCTGGCTCATTCTCAAAAATCTCCACCGCTTCATGTGGAAACACAGTTTTGACGATAAAAGGTCCAGACCACCTTGATTTCAACTTTCCAGAAAAAAGTCGGAGACGAGAATTGAATAAAAGAACTTGTTGCCCCGGCACGAATGACTTAGGAGATAGTTTCCTGTCGTGCCACCTTTTTACTTTTTCCTTGTACATTTTGTTGTTCTCGTACGCTTGAAGTCGAAATTTATCAAGTTCATTTAACTGAAGCATTCGCTTCTTTCCAGTTGCATCTAGATCAAGGTTCAACTTCTTCAACGCCCAATAAGCCTTATGCTCAAGCTCCGCAGGTAAATGACATCCCTTCCCATAGACAAGTTGAAACGGGGACATCCCAAGTGGAGTCTTGTATGCTGTTCTATAAGCCCAAACAGCTTCATCGAGCTTTAAAGACCAATCTTTCCTTGACGGATAAAAAACTTTCTCTAGAATGCGCTTGATCTCTCTATTAGACACTTCAGCTTGACCATTAGTTTGCGGATGATAGGAAGTAGCAACACGATGATTCACATTGTAGCGCTGCATCATAGAAGTGAACTTACGATTGCAGAAATGCGACCCCTCATCACTTATGATTACTCGTGGCGTTCCAAACCTTGTGAATATCTGCTTATGGAGAAAATTCAACACTACCTTTGCATCATTCGTCGGTAGAGCCTTGACTTCTACCCAACTCCAGACATAATCTACTGCCAGCAACATGTACTGATTATTGCAGGATGAGATAAATGGTCCCATGAAATTGATTCCCCAAACATCAAAGACCTCGACTTCAAGCATTACATTTAAAGGCATCTCATCCTTTCTAGTAAGATTCCCCACTCTTTGGCAATGATCACACCTTAAAACGAACTGATGTGCATCCTTAAACAACGTAGGCCAGAAAAAACCTGCTTGCAAAATACGAGCTGTCGTCTTTCACCACCATAATGTCCACCATAAACTGTGGAATGGCAGTCTCGTAATATCCCCTCCGTCTCACAGAATAGGATACATCTCCTGATGATCTGGTCAGCTCCCTGTCTAAACAAATATGGTTCATCCCACATGTACCACTTCACCTCATGCAGAAACTTCTTCTTTTGAGCTGTATTCATATTATGAGGCATTATATTGCTGACAAGATAGTTCACAATATCTACGAACCATGGCTCTTCCTCCTGAACTGCGAACAACTGCTCATCCGGAAAAGATTCGTTGATCAATGTCTTATCATGTGAAGTCGAACCGGGATTCTCCAATATAGAGAGATGGTCAGCTACTTGATTCTTAGTACCTTTTCAATCCTTGATCTCTAACTCAAATTCCTACAGCAAGAGCACCCAACGAATAAGTCTAGGCTTCGAATCCTTCTTTGAGACCAAATAGCGAATGGCAGCATGATCAGTGAATACTGTCACCTTTGTCCCAGGCAGATAAGATCGAAATTTTTCGAAACCAAAGACTATAGCCAAGAGCTCCTTCTCAGTAGTGGTGTAGTTCATTTGAGCTCCATTTAGAGTCTTACTAGCATAGTAGACCACATGAAAAAGATTATTCTTGCGCTGCCCAAGAACTGCTCCCACTACATAATCACTCGCATCACACATCATCTCAAAAGGTTCTATCCAATCAGGTGCCGTAATAACTGGTGTAGTTATCAAACTCTTCTTGAGAGTCTCGAATGCCGCTAAGCATTCATCATCAAATATGAAAGGCTCATCTTTCTCGAGCAAGTTGCACAACGGTTTAGATATCTTTGAAAAGTTCTTGATGAAATGCCGATAGAAACCCGCATGACCAAGAAAACTATGGATTCCTTTCACAGAAATAGGTGGTGGAAGATTTTCAATGACTCCCACCTTGGCTTTGTCCACCTCAAGACCCTTTCTAGAGACTTTATGCCCAAGAATAATGTCTTCACACACCATAAAGTGACATTTTTCCCAATTGAGCACCGAATTAGTTTCCACACACCTTTTGAGCACCGAACGAAGATTATTCAAACATTCATCATACGAATGTCCAAAGACGGAGAAGTCGTCCATGAACACTTTGACATTGTTTCCAATCATATTAGAGAATATAGCCATCATGCATCTCTGAAAAGTGGCAGGTGCACCACATAAGCCAAATGAAACTCTGCGAAAAGCAAACATGCCAAATGGACAAGTGAAGGTAGTCTTTTCTTGATCTTCTGGTGCAATGTAAATCTAATTATACCCCGAATAGCCATCCAGAAGACAATAATACTCATGACCAGCTAACCTGTGAAGCATCTGATCAATAAATGGAAGAGGGAAGTGATCCTTTCTCGTGGCTTTGTTCAACTTTCTGTAATCCATGCATACCCTCCATTATGTGACTGTTCGAGTGAGGATGAGCTCGTTCTTCTCATTTGCTACCACAGTATTACCTCCTTTCTTAGGTACACATTGCACGGGGCTCACCCAAGAATTGTCAGAAATAGGATATATGATTCCTGCATCCAGCCACTTCAGAATTTCTTTCTTCACCACTTATTTCATGATAGTATAAGTCTTCGTTGTTACTCAACAGTCGGCTTACTACCTTCCTCTAGCAGAATTTTATGCATACAGTACGAAGGGCTGATCCCTTTTATATCTGCTATAGTCCATCCGATGGTCGATTTGAAATCTCTCAAAATCCTCAAGAGCTTGTCCTCCTCACTACCTGAAAGGTCAGATGCAATAATAACAAGTAAAGTAGATGCATCACCTAAAAAAGCATACCTCAAGTGTTCAGGCAATGGTTTAAGCTCCAAAGTAGGTCCTTCCTCAATAGATGGTTTGAGCTTTCCTTCAGAATTCTTGAGATCAGTGTTACCAAGAGAGTCAAATGGCATGTCTAGCTTTCGCCTCCAAGGAGAAGCATTTAGATATTGTAGTTGCTCATTGCCATCCTCATCGTCACTATCAAATTCCCCCACTAAGGCTTTCTCTAAGGCATCAGACATTAGCATGTGATCAAGTTCTGAAGTTACCGCATAATCAATCAAATCCACCTTTAAGCACTCCTCGTCTTCTGTAGGGAATTTCATCACCTTGAATACATTGAATGTCACATCCTGATCCTGCACCCTCATAGTAAGTTCACTTTTCTGCACATCTATCAAGGTACGGCCTGTAGCCAAGAAAGGTCATCCCAAGATTATGGGAATCTTCTTATCTTCCTCGAAATCCTAAATGACAAAGTCTGCAGAGAAGAAGAGCTTATCCACCTTTACTAACACGTCCTCCACGATGCCTCGTGGGTATGTAATAGAACGATCAGCCAATTATAGAGACATGTAGGTGGGCTTTAGATCAGGAAAATTCAACTTTTTAAAAATGGACAATGGCATCAGATTGATGCTTGCTCCCAAATCGCACAGGCATTTGTCAAAAGATAACTTGCCGATGGTGCAAGGAATGGTGAAGCTACCTGGATCTTTAAGCTTTGGAGGTAATTTTTATTGCAGCACAACACTGCACTCTTCCGTTAGAGCAACGGTATCAAGGTCATCCAGTTTCACCTTCTTTGAAAGAATACTCTTCATGAATTTTGCATAACTAGGCATTTGCTCCAGAGCCTCAGCGAAAGGTATGTTGATGTGAAGTTTCTTGAACACCTCCAGAAACTTACCGAACTGCTTATCTAATTTTTATTGTTGCAATCTCTTAGGGAAAGGTGGTGGAGGATAGAGCTGTTTCTCCCCTGTATTGACCTTAGGCAGAGTGTGTTCAACAATAGTCTTCTTGGTTCCGCCGCTTTCTCCTTTTGCTTCTCTTCTTCATCAATAACTTCAGCTTCTCCATCTTTCGCTTTTTCGGCATCAGCAACTTTTCCAGACCTTAAGATGACAGCCTTTACTTGCTCTTTAGCTTCCTTCCTGCCTGGCACTTCAGTATCGCTGGGAAGTGTGCCAGGTTGATGATTGAGCACAACATTGGCTAATTGACCGATTTGATTTTCCAAGGTCTTGATAGAAACAGCCTGACTTTTGCACAACAACTTGAGCTCCTCGAAATCAGCACTAGAAGGTGGAGCAACACCTCCTTATTGAGGATATGATTGCCTTTGAGCATAATGTTGTGGTTGCTGGAATCCAGATGGATTAAACTGCTTACTGATAGGCTGCTGATATGGTTGCTGAACAGCATTCTGATTATTGCTCCAGCTGAAATTGGGATGATTTCTGTTATTAGGATGATAAGTAGCTGGCACAGGCTGCTGCGGTCGCTGATAATTGTTCACATACTGAACATATTCATTCACAAGAGAACACTGATCCATAGCATCAGAGTCTGCACAAAGCTCACAGAACATAGCTATCTGATTGACTCCATAGTTGGCTAAAGAATCGACCTTCAAAGATAGCGCTTGGAGCTGCGCTGCAATAGCTGTAGCTGCATCGACTTCCAGAATACCTGCTACCTTCCCAGGCATCATCCTTTGAGTTGGGTTTTTATGCTCATTTGTAGTCATAGTTTCAATAAGTTTATAAGCCTCAATATAGCTTTTGGCCAACAAGGTGCCTCCAGCTGCTGCATCGAGCATGGGCCAAGATTGGGACCCCAAACCATTATAGAAACCAGTGATCACCATCTAGTCAGGATACCATGATGTGGACACTTTCTCAACATCTCCTTGTAGTGCTTCCAAGCTTCGCATATAGATTATGTTGGTTTCTGCGCAAATTGAGTAAGAGAACTCCTCATAGCTGCAGTCTTCGCCATTGGATAGAACTTCACCAGAAACTTTTGCGCAAGATCTTGCCAAGTAATGATGGACCCAGCTGGTTCAGAATGTAACCAGTCCTTAGCTTTATCCCTCAGAGAGAATGGGAAAAGCCTCAGCTTGATAGCCTTATCAGTCACACCATTATATTTGAAAGTACTATAGATCTTGACAAAAATTCCTGATATGCATGTTGGGGTCTTCAGTCGCAGCACATCCGAAAGAAACAGAATTCTGCACCATCTGAATAGTGCCCGGCTTGATTTCAAAAGTATTAGCCTGAATGGCCGGATGAAGGATGCTTGACTGAATGTCATCAATTTTAGGACGAGAAAAGTCCATAAGAGCTGGATCTGCTGCTGGAACTATACGATCACCCATGATTACTGGTTCTTTCTGCTCACTCGCTTTATCTGAATCTTCAAAATCTATCTTCTCCGAAATATCAAGAACCGAGTCTGTCTCCTCAGCCGTATCTAAAGTTCTCTTACGAGTGCGAGCCTGTCTCCTCAAATACACAAAATACCTGATTTCAAGATATCAATTCAAGTCATTATAAGATGTTCTAAGTGGTATAAAATACCACTTATCAAAGACTGATTTGCACATGAAGGTGCATTTAGTATCTCCATGGGGTCTTCAGTAAAAACTGATGAATCCCCCATGGTTTTGATGGTGTCATCAAGGTCTACTCCAGCTAGTAGCCTCTCACCATCTGAAAGTAGTGTCTGGGTGGTGAGCAAGGTTGCTTATACCAAGTCACTTGAGTTAGTTTATACTTGAGAATTGGATTCAAGTACTTTAGGTAGAGAAGAAATTTGTGAGATTAGAAGTTTTTGCTCAGTAGTGAGTGTTGGTAGCTCCCCCTGAATGGATGAGGGAGCTTCAAAAGATGTGCCATCACTGTGTGTGTCATCCTTATTTCTCCTACCATACAATTGAATTACTTCAGGTGCAGGATGTGCAGACTCTATACAAGGTGCATTGGGGTGAATGCTCTTTTCAATAGACACATCCTGTTGAGAGGATGTATCTAGAGTTTGTTTAGTCCCCATTTTTACAACTGCATCCTGTTCTGTAATAACTCGAAATTTTGAGACCTTGTAAAATGTTTAATGAATAGTAACCCTGAAGGACGGGAAAAACCTTTGAGCCCACACTATGTAGTACATGAGAAAATGAGTTTCGGAGTTGATATTACGATTATACGTACCAAATGAGTGTATGTAAACGCTATTAGTTTTCGAAGAAAAAGAACTTTGAAAAAATGACCGTATTACGACTCATCGAGGATTACGGGAATCACAATATACTTACGAGATTAAAACCCTACGGATTTATATTCAAGTATGATAATTAAAAATATAAGGAATAAATATGAAAGGAATTACGTCGTGAATCATTTACGAGTAAGTATTACGAAAACGTTTAAGCAACCGAGCGAACGCGTAAACGATTAAATAAACATAATGCACTAACTAAACCATGGTAGGAAAGTAACCATGGTTACTTTATTAAATAGGTAGCTAACCATAGGATGATCAAGCTAGCTAGCAAAATAGTGTGCTAAGGAAGCTAACCCATGTAGTTAGCTTGTAACCTAGCAAGCTACTTGGATTTTGTCTTCAAGATTTGCAACAAGAATAAACCTAGGATTCAACCTAGGAGAATAAAAATCAAGTGGAAGATATCACACCCAATTTCCTAGAAGCAGCCAAGAGAAGCAAGCATTAATACCCCCCTTCACATTACATCCATTCGGCCCCTTGAAGAAAAAGGAAGAAATCCAAAATCAAAACTCAAGTTCTAGCCATGGTAAAATCATCCCATTAATTCTCAAGCTTCCTAGAAATTAAACTAAGGTAAGAAAATTCTTTCATCTCTTTTTATCAAGGTTTGATGGGTGAAATAAAATCAAGAAAGTCACTAGTGAATAGTTTGAATAGTAACCTCTCTTTGGTTTCTTGATTTCAATGGTGGTTTTAGGTTCCAAAAATCATACCAATCACTTCCAAGCCTCCACCATCCCCAAGAACACATCTAAAGCTTTCAAGAAAGGTAAAAATCTTTGGCCCAACTTTATTTAAGATTCATTTTTAAGATCAATTTGGTATGTGGTAGTAAACCTAGTTTTAGAAGTGGTAGTGATGAAATCTTGGTGTTTAAGTTAAGTAGATTTAAGGTTGATTTTTGTTACCTCAAGAACATGATGTTCTTGAGAGGATTTTATTTGTTGATGATGGAATGATGATTGTTGGTGGTTGTGTTAAGAGTTAGGGCGTAAAAGAAACCCCGATCGTAAACGTAACTCCGTTAAAATCAACAAATCGTAACTTTAAGTTTCTGCAGAAAGTCCCGAAGTTGTAAACTGTAATTTCTTGAAAAATTGATTATTATATAAAATGTTATAAGGATCGTTTAGGCGCTTGAATCGCTTAATTCTGATTTACGGATCAAAAGTTATGGTCATTTTACTAAAAGTGATTTACGCGACAAAAACTGCTACGAATTACGAACTTTGAAAATATTAAGGATCAACTTAAAAGTGTTCATAAATCATGGAATTTTTACAGAGAGTAACATATTGAGTTTCTTAACTTCCATAAAAATTTTAAGTGAAAATAATTATTTCTCAGTTTTATAAAAATATTGGAGCCGAGACCGCGCGATTAGAAACCGTAGAATCCATAAGCGGAGCCGACGACGATAATGAGAATGAACCTAAGATACTTAGAAAAATAAAGCGACCATAATGTGAATAATGACTTAAAGGAATAATAAGGGTAGTATAAGTTTAGAGGGTGCATAATAAGTAGCACATGAGTGCGAGTCGCCATAAATTAGAATGGGACCTAACGAAATGAATTGTGTTTATGGTTATAGATTTCCGAGCGGAACCTAGAGCATCCTCCACCTCGAGATACCCAGGAAATTTTGCGAACCCAACTCCATTTACTATTGTGTTGTGAAAGGATTGTTTTACTATCATTGTATAAATACCATGCTTGCCATGATACGTAGTTGTTGAATTTTCGCATAATGTAGCGATGTTGTACGATAAGTATATATCGTGAAATGTTTATTCCGCTATAAGCGTGACGTATTATAATAAGACTGAGAGTCGGTCGGGATTTCAAGATAAAAACCCGGGAATCATTCCGGTGATATTATAGGACGATTATAAGTCAATATTAGTAGGTTTAAAGGGACTCAACGTCCACTTACGAAACATTGAAATACCTCGAACTTTTATTAAAACGATTTCCAAAGATCGTATTCCCTCAACTATACTTTATCGTTCGGACAAGAATTATTTATCTACTAATCATTTATTTTAGGAGAAGTATTCTCCAACGCTTATTTATTCAAACCTGATTAATCATTAAAGATTATTAATTTCATAGACATAAACTAGTTGAAGAATATTATTTTAAATATTCTTTTACAAGAGTAAACTTATTCGAGGTTTAATTATTTATCGATTATCTTTTAATTAATTATTATTTATTAAAAGATTTATTTATGATTTAAAAATCATAGAACCGGATTTAAATTACTTTCTGATTTCGGAAAATCATTCGAGAAATTTCAGATCATCGGAGAATATTACCCCGACTTATTTAATATTTTGAATATAGTTTCAAGGAGAAACTTTTCCCTCTTATTTAATTATCAGTTGACAACGGTCAACTCACATCAATAGTACTTCCTCCGAAAACTTTTGGAAGTACATATATATATAAAGTAAAGCTCTGCATATCGACAAGCAAAACGCTTGGGGGAACTTCGATGTGGTTCGAGTTCTCGAGATACGATAGGATTCCCTAAAGGACAAGGGAGGGGTAGGATCCAAGTACTCCATGTATTGGATAGACTACTGGTATCGTAGGAGACGGTACAATATGTACCGAAGGACCTGCGAAGTGTGTGTATACCCGAAATGGGATACGTAGCCCGAATGCGGCCAGGGTGATAACCGGGATACGAAGGTGTCGTCCTTCTACTAGTAGAAAAGGTTACTTTTATCGCAGTATGACTGATCATCGTATGCGGTGGCTCCAACGAATGTCCTAATTCTTCCAATTAGAATTGTGATGCAATATCGTAACCCAAGCCTAGGTGCCAGGATTACTATTAAGGTATTTGCAGGATATTAAAATCCCTTAAAAGAATTGTTTTCATAAGAAGGTGTGTATCACCAAGGAAAACTATTTTCGAATAAAACATAATTATCATATATGATGTTTTACGTAAGTTATCATACAGTCATTTTCATACTGTACATTATTATGCTGGGCATTATAGCTCACACTTGTTTTCTTAAAGTGACACAACACAATAGTGAATCAAGATGCCTGCCATGAGAACCACAGCCAGGAAATGGGTAGGAAATGGCCAGTTGTTCCGTAGATTGTTTGGTGTTGTACCACAAGTAGTCCGAATAAGCTGGATTAGTTTTCAGTTGTTTTTAGTTCGGCTTATTTATAAGTACGACTTATGTAAGGTAATAAACAAGAAACGTATATTTGGCCGGAGGACTAGCTTTACTTAAGGGTTACTCCCCCGGTAAGACTAAATCACTTTTGGGTTGTAATAGTTATCACTTGATGGTTGAAATTACTCTAGTTATGAATGGCTCATTTCCAAGACAATAACCTGTAAGTGTGTGTGTGTGTGTGTGTGTGTGTGATAAGTGTGGGGTCATGAAACGTGAGTATTTATATATTATAGTGTGAGTTGTGTGGTTGTGATAGTTTAGATGGCGTGGCCTCCGAGAAACCTGACCCCGGATTTTGGGGCACCACATGTTGGGAGGATACAGAGGTGGCTTGAGTGGTCATCTTAGATTTCTTACTATTCTTTGATCTCTTGACCAATGGTGACTAAGGTTATGTTTGGTCCTCACCACTCTCGGTCAAAACGGTCAAGGTTACCTCATTTCTCTTCCTTGTACTCACCTCATCCTTTTGAGAAGATGAGGTGGTTGGTTTCCTAGCTACTAATGGTTTTGAAGGAACAAGCTCAACATGGGTAGGTTTTTGTGGGTGTGCCCATGTTTGTGCTTCCACAGGCTCAGGAACCATTATTGCACTAAGTTGACTTGCACTAGTTCTCATGTCTGGCATAAAATAAGGGTAAGTCTTAAATCTTTCAATCATGAAAGGTGTTAACTTAAGATTTACTGGAACCTTATTCTTAGTAAGAAGTGATCCAAATAAAATTTTGGATACATACTTACAGTTGCCAATTAGTGACCTATTTACTCCCTCTAGCATATGTATGTCATTAACTTTATAATTTAAAGTTGACATAATAAATCTGGGTAAAAAACAATTCCTTACCTCTTGACTCCAATGGCATAGTTAGCCTTGTGCTCAACTCCTCCAGTATGTAGTGTCCTACATTTATCTGTTTGTTGAGGGCCATTGAGTAGACCAGCTTCTGGATAACACTTGATATGTTATCAAACCCTGACTTCCTACAGGTGAATGCCCTTATCACATAGTTAAACAGAAATGACCATTCCCTCCTTAGATGTTTCTTGTTCATGCTGGCCTGGTTGATCTTCTTAGAATAATTGATGAAGTCCATGAATTCATGCAGCTCATCCTGAGTTGGAGCCTCCACCAGTTTGTCAGTAGGAATGCCCAAAGCCTTATTGACATCATCCTCAAGAATCTCCACATGTTGTCCCTTGATTGTGTAGTTTATCACAATGGTTGCAGCTTGATTCTCATGCACAACTGTCCTTGTTGTTGCTGTGTTCCGGAAATCCCCTAACACATCCAAATACTGTTAGTGTATACTGGAAATATTTATTTGAAGTATATACATTTATTTCTGGCCAGTTTAATTGAGAATCATTTGAATGTTTACATGTTGTCTAATATTATATATTGTGAACAATCTAGTATCAAATGGGATACAGAATATTAGATTGTTAAATACGGTTATATAATATAATAAGGTTCACAGCACAGGTGGTGTTGGACAATCCACTGGTATGGCTGTAGTATTATTTAGATTAGTTTATATTGACTAATAAATAATACTAGTATACTATTTACATGCTTTGATTAGTATACTATTTATTCAGTTTAATTGACACGTGTATATTATTTACATGCTTTGATTTATAAATGAAGTCATTCTTTTGAATTATATCATTATATTTTGAGTGATGGAATTATATACATGGTGGATATTATTTATTGAAGGAATCCATATCCTGATAATATTTGGGTTAATGATGTCCCCTTGAAAGCTCAAAAAGATTTACTTATGTGAAACCCTGTAGATGGAATGTATTCTGGCATAATTAAATAAAGGTTGAGTGGATGATCAAGGATAAAAGATATTAATTAAATAAATTATCAGTAATTTATTTAATTAATGGACATGTGATATTTTAAACATGGGGAATTTAATAAGTAAATAATATTGGAACCGAATTAATTAAATTGCGGTATTAGGAAAGGTAGTGCAAATATTAATTCTTTAGTGGATTGAATTAATATTTAATTACATTGGGCTAGGCTCAAGATGTAATTAGAAGGCCCAACCTAATTATCCATGGTCCCTATTATAGCCTATATATATTCTTATTCTCTTCTTGCTTGGTAGGGTGTGAAAATATATTGTAGCCACCAAGGAGCAAGAAGAGAGGATAACTTGAGAAGACGGAGGCCACACTTCGCTCAAGGGAATTTGGGAATACAATAGAAGAGTGTGGAATCAACCATTAACAAGGTGATTTTCTTTTCGTAATCTTTGTCGTAAAACGTAGTAACACCCCAAGTCCGTAGTTCCCAACAATTGGTATCAAGAGCCAGGTAATGGGTTCTACGTTTTATGATATAATGTCCATGTCGTAATTATATATGCGTGTATATAGTGTTTTGCTTGTATTGGTTTTGATGCAGGTTGTTAATCCACTATTATGGCCATGTATATTTTAATTATGTGTTTGGATCCCACGTGGTTTAATCGTGGTTAATTTTTTGTTTTGGTTTCCACGTGGTTTAATCGTGGTTGTAATTTACACGAGGGTTGATCGTGTTAGAATAGATTTTACAAAATTAGTTTTGTATTAGATCTATTTTTTTGTAATTGTTCCGGGTATTTTGTAATAATTATGTGCGATCGGAAATCAATTTCGGTGGTTTTTTGTTCCACTATGCAATTACAAGGGGCTGCTGTTGGTGTTCGGATCGAACAAACCAAAACAAAACTTAACAGAAAGGGAACTGGCGGCTGGCGCGTGCAAAATCTGGAAAAACAGGGGTAACGCAGGCCGGACCTGCGCAACAGGTGAAGTTATGGCAGTAACGCAGGCCGAACATGCGCAACATGCCTATTTTGGTTGTAACGCAGGTCGTACCTACGCAACACACCCAGATTGGCTGTAACGCAGGTCTGGCATGCGCAACAGGTGCTGGCGGCAGAAATCTTTTTCTCGAGAGCTGGATTTTTTTTCAAAGGGCCATAATAGTGGAAAATTTATTTTAATTTTTTCCATTAATTTTTTATTTATTGCTTTAAATTTATTGATTATGTGTGTCGTTAATTATGTGTGTAATTCCTTTAAAATTGCATGTTTAACATAATTAAGACGACATGGACATAAATTTTATTTATTGCTTTAATTAAATGTTATATGTTGCTAAAATTATGTGTGTATTTTGAATGCATGTTAGACATAATTATAACGACATAGGGCCCCATTTAATTTTAAAATTCCTGAATTTTAATAAAAAATTCTAAGTGGGAGAGGGAATTAATATGAAATTAAATCCCATGGTCTCCATTATTGTTTGTATGTAATTTAACATAAAGACGAATATAAATTATATATGTCACCCATCGTGGCATGTAATTTATGGTGTCTAGAATGTTATAGAAATTACTAGAACAAACTTCTTAAATTAATAAATTTTAAAAAGGAATAAATACGAATTTTCTTTATTTCTGATATGGGGCGATTTTGTCAAAAACGGGTTCATCGAACTTATAAGGCTGTGGGTATTAAGCGAGACTGATGTGACTCCTCCACTACCTGGAAATCAAACCATTGATGAAAATTGAATTGAAGTATTCTATTCAAGGTAAAATTACGAATATTGGAAGGTATACACGCCGCCCATCGTAGCGTACCAAGTTCCATAGATTTCGAATAATTTAAGATTTGATGATGGTATACACTTAGCTATGAAAAATAATATAGTCCAACCCAACGTGGCATATTGTTTAGTAATAGGACCGAAGTAACATTTAAACAAAATTAGGTGGTATACATGTCACACATCGTGGCGTACCAGAAACTTATGGTGTTTAGATGTTAGTGCATTTAATTTTAATAATTGTTAAAGGAATCAATAGCTCTTAATAATTAATGCACCCTTATGTGATGTTTTTATGAATGATTCTCAGGATAAAATGGGCTTTAATCCACTATTCACCATACTTAAGGATAACAAACTTACCGGACCTAACTATATTGAATGGAAACAAAATTTGGACATTGTGTTGACTGCTGAGGAGTACAAGTTTTGCACTTATGAACCCAAGCCTGATCAGCCTGCTGCTGATGCTCCTGAAGATGAGAAAGAGTATTATAAACGGTGGATTAAGGCTGATGAGATGTCGCGATGTTACATTCTGGCAACAATGTCGGGTGTTTTGCAGCATCAGCATCAGTCTATGGCCACTGCTTCGGATATGCTCTTTAATCTCAAGGAACTTTTTGGAGATCAGAATAGGGCTGCTAGGAAAGTAGCCATGAAGGCTTTAATGAACACTCAGATGGCTGAAGGCACACCTGTAAGGGATCATGTTCTCAAGATGGTGTCACATCTGAATGAGATAGAGATCCTTGGTGCTGAACTTGACGGGGAAACCCAGATTGACATTATCCTTATGAGCTTGTCCAAGAGTTTTGAGCAGTTCTGCTTGAATTACAACATGAACAAGAGGCAGTATAGTCTCGCGGAACTACTGACAGAACTTCAGGCAGCTGAAGGATTATTTCGGCAGAGTGTTCAAGTGAATGTGGCTGAGAAAGGTTCTTCCTCCAAACCGAAAGGTATTAAGAAGAAGAAAAAGGCTCACACACAGAAAGCTGTGAAGGCAGTGGGAGTTCAGGGTGGTGTGAAAAAACCTAAGGGAAAGTGCTTTAGATGCAAACAGTCAGGTCACTAGAAACAGGATTGTCCTCTTCCTAAGAAGACAAACAATACTGGTATGTCTCTTTCTCTAGTTACAGAAACATTTATAGCGGCTATATCTACGAACACTTGGTGTGTAGATACAGGAGCCACTGATCATGTTTGTATGTCTATGCAGGGGTTCCGGTTATCCAGAATACTTAGAGATGGTGAGATATACGTGTTCATGGGAGATGCTATGAAAGTAGCAGTAGTTGCAGTAGGAGTTATTCATTTATCTTTTGGTTCTGATAGGATTTTGGTTTTGAACAATTGTCTTTATGTACCTTCTTTTAGAAGGAATTTAATTTTGGTTTCTAAACTTGCTTTGGATGGTTATAATGTTTGTTTGGATCGTAATGTTTCTATTATGATGAATAAATGAATTATATGTTCTGGTACATTGCAAGACAATTTGTATATAATTAATCCTAGTCAACCTGCACTGTAACTGCAATTTAGGGAATTGAACAACACATCTACTAACTCTAATAAAAGAAAGGAACCTTCTAGTATGAACCAAACATATCTTTGGCACTTGAGATTAGGTCATATTAACTTGAGGAGGATTCAAAGACTGGTAGTAGACGGGCCTTTAAGCTCATTGGCAGTGGAGCCATTTCCAGTTTGTGAATCCTGCTTAGAAGGTAAAATGACTAATAGGCCTTTCAAGGCAAAGGGGAATAGAGCCAAACAACTGTTAGAATTGGTTCACTCTGATTTATGTGGACCCATGAATATCCAAGCAAGAGGTGGTTATGAATATTTTGTCACTTTCATTGATGATTATTCTAGATATGGGTACGTTTATTTGTTGCGCCGTAAGTCTGAGTGCTTTGATAAGTTCAAAGAGTACAAAGCTAAAACGGAGAAGTGACTTAATAAAAGTATCAAGTCACTACGATCAGATCGTGGTGGCGAATACTTGCTTGGAGGATTTAGGGAATATTTATCAGAAAATGGGATAGAATCCCAGTTAACTGCACCAGGCACACCCCAGCAGAACGGTATAGCAGAGAGAAGGAACCAGACTCTTTTAGAGAGTGTTAGATCGATGATGAGTTATTCGGATTTACCCAAGTCATTTTGGGGATATGCCTTAGAGACAGCAGCTTATCTTCTGAACTTAGTACCTTCTAAGTCGGTTCCTAAAACCCCCTTAGAATTGTGGACCGGGGATAAACCGAGTCTAAGACATATTCGAATATGGGGTTGTCCAGCACATGTGCTGAACAAGAACGCGACTAAGTTAGAATCTTGTACAAAAGTAAAGTTGTTTGTAGGCTACCCCATGGGAACGAAAGGATATTTATTTTATAGTCCGAAGAATCGGGATGTCATTGTTAGCACCAATGCAAGATTCTTAGAGGAGGAATATATAATGAATCACAAACCCATGAGTAGTGTCGTTTTAGAGGAACTAGTGGGAGGGACAGGTAATACCCATGAAGCTGTAGTACAAGTAGAACAACCACAACAAAATCTACAACCTGTCACTAATACCGCACCAGTGCCTCGTCGTAGTGGGAGGGTTGTTCAACAGCCTGATAGATTCATGTTTTTGGGAGAGTCTTCAGACTTGGTCTCTGGTGAACATGATGATGATCCCCGTACATACGAAGAGGCAGTACAAGACAAAGATGCAGATCTTTGGCAAAAGGCGATGGAATCTGAGATAGAATTAATGTATTCTAATCAGGTATGGGAGCTCGTGGAACCACCCAAAGGTATAAAACCTATTGGATGTAAGTGGATCTACAAGAAAAAGAGGGGATTAGATAAAAAGGTGAAAGCCTGGAAAGCAAGACTTGTTGCGAAAGGGTGTACTCAGAAAGAAGGTATCGATTATGAGGAAACCTTTTCACCGGTAGTCATGCTTAAGTCAATCTGTATTCTTTTATCTATAGCAGCTCATCTCGATTATGAGATTTGGCAAATGGATGTCAAGACAGCTTTTATTAATGGAAGTCTTGAAGAAACCATCTATATGCAGCAACCAAAAGGATTCATTAAGGAAGGCCAAGAGCATCTGGTATGTAAGCTTAAGAGGTCTATTTATGGACTTAAACAAGCTTCTAGAGACTGGAATATTCGTTTTGATCAGGCAGTCCAGTCATATGGATTTGA
Source organism: Apium graveolens (assembly GCF_009905375.1). Taxonomy (NCBI): domain Eukaryota; kingdom Viridiplantae; phylum Streptophyta; class Magnoliopsida; order Apiales; family Apiaceae; genus Apium; species Apium graveolens. The sequence continues at coordinate 82,561,205 of NC_133652.1, forward strand.
TCAAAGTCTAAGCGAATCGTGCGTGTATTAGAGAAGTGAAGGTAATGCAGTGGTTTTTCTAGTACTATATGTAGATGACATTTTACTCATTGGAAACAATGTTGAGATGTTGTCATTAGTAAAGGCATGGTTGTTCAAACAATTTGACATGAAGGACTTAGGTGAAGCGGCATACATCCTTGGGATCAAAGTTATAAGGGATCGCAAGAAAAGGATGTTGGCTTTATCTCAAGAGCCCTACATTGATGAAGTATTAGCTCGTTTTAACATACAGAACTCCAAGAAAGGTTTTCTACCTTTTAAGCATGGAGTTACTCTATCTAAGAAGCAGTGTCCTTCGACACCTAAGGATATAGAGAGCATGAAAGCAGTTCCTTATGCTTCAGCATATGGAAGCTTAATGTATGCTATATTATATACGAGGCCTGACATCTGCTTTGCTGTAGGCATGGTTAGTAGATATCAGTCGAACCCAGGTCAGGAACATTGGAGTGCAGTAAAAACTATTCTCAAGTACCTGAGAAGGACTAAGGAGTATATGTTAATTTACAAGGCCTCAGATCTATTTCCTTTGGGATATACTGATTCAGATTTCCAATCAGATTGGGATAAGAGGAAATCAACCTCGGGATATGTTTTTACTTTGGGAGGTGGAGCCGTTATATGGAGGAGTGTAAAGCAGAAATGCATTGCAGACTCCACCATGGAGGTCGAGTATGTGGCGGCCTCTGAGGCTGCCAAGGAGGCTGTATGGTTCAGGAACTTCCTTTTGGACTTAGATGTGGTACCTAATTTGCCTAGGAGCTTGACAGTGTATTGTGATAACACTGGTGCTGTGGTAAATTCAAAGGAACCGCGAGACCACAAAGCAGCTAAATATATTGAACATAAGTATCATCTCATACGAGGAATCGTAAAGCGAGGGGATATAGTTGTGGCTCACATATCATCAGAAGACAACCGGGCAGATCCTTTCACAAAGAGCTTGCCAGCCAAGATTTTTGACAAGCATGTGGAAGCGATAGGAGTCAGATGGATGGACACATAGATTTTTATGTAATAGTGGATTAAATAAACACTGATGTACACATAGAATATTTTGAGTATAAGTGGGAGATTGTTAGTGTATACTGAAAATATTTATTTGAAGTATATACATTTATTTCTGGCCAGTTTAATTGAGAATCATTTGAATATTTACATGTTGTCTAATATTATATATTATGAACAATCTAGTATCAAATGGGATACAGAATATTAGATTGTTAAATACGGTTATATAATATAATAAGGTTCACAGCACAGGTGGTGTTGGACAATCCACTAGTATGGTTGTAGTATTATTTAGATTAGTTTATATTGACTAATAAATAATACTAGTATACTTTGTGCATATTAAACAGGATCAAATTTAGAATTGTTCCCTTAATATTGATTAAGAAGGAGAACTAAGATTCTATGTTATTATTAATGCTTAGGTTCTTAATCTGGAATTAATAATTGACACGTGTATATTATTTACATGCTTTGATTTATAAATGAAGTAATTCTTTTGAATTATATCATTATATATTGGGTGATGGAATTATATACATGGTGGATATTATTTATTGAAGGAATCCATGTCCTGATAATATTTGGGTTAATGATGTCCCCTTGAAAGCTCAAAAAGATTTAATTATGTGAAACCCTGCAGGTGGAATTTATTCTGGCATAATTAAATAAAGGTTGAGTGGATGATCAAGGATAAAAGATATTAATTAAATAAATTATCAGTAATTTATTTAATTAATGGACATGTGATATTTTAAACATGGGGAATTTAATAAGCAAATAATATTGGAACCGAATTAATTAAATTGCGGTATTAGGAAAGGTAGTGCAAATATTAATTATTTAGTGGATTGAATTAATATTTAATTACATTGGGCTAGGCTCAAGATGTAATTAGAAGGCCCAACCTAATTATCCATGGTCCCTATTGTAGCTTATATATATTCTTATTCTCTTCTTGCTTGGTAGGGTGTGAAAACATATTGTAGCCACCAAGGAGCAAGAAGAGAGGATAACTTGAGAAGACGGAGGCCACACTTCGCTCAAGGGAATTTAGGAATACAATAGAAGAGCGTGGAATCAACCATTAACAAGGTGATTTTCTTTTCGTAATCTTTATCGTAAAACGTAGTAACACCCCAAGTCCGTGGTTCCCAACAAATACAACACATGATTAGCAGTAAGAGCACCTACAAAGTAGGTCTCCAAAGGAACTTAACAAAGCATTGAAAAATCTCAGGTGTTTGGTTTGCATCCAGAAATGCAAGGAATTTAGTCTCCTTGGGGATGAAGGGTACAATCTTATTGGCTGCCATTGATATGAGTATGAAGTTTAGTGGGTAAAAGAAATTAATGAGAAAGAAGTGAAAGTGAGAGAGAAATCAGTTTTGGATTGAAAAGCTAGGTCACTTGAGATCTCGAAAGTCGTAAGTATGTATATGTATCGAGATGTTTGGGTATTTATAGTAAAATCAAATGACTTGTCCAGAACTAAAAAATAGACGTTTGGAATTAGTCTATCGAGAAGTCATTTTAAGAAATGAAAACATATTGATAAGTCATTTTATTTATTCTTGTAGAGAACTAAAAAATAAGCTTATCGAGATGTCAAATAAATACCCAGTTTGTCCAAAATGGACAGAATTTGTTTCCAATTTTTATTTGAATAAATTCAAAATAAAATTAGAATAATTTTTCCAAAAGTATTTTACCAAAATAATTTATTAAATTAAATTATTTTAGTTCTGAGATATTTATAAGTCTAAAAATATACTTGTAGAGAACTTTGTAAGTTTACACTACTAGAGAACTCTACAATGACTTATCGAGAAGTCATAATAATGCTTATCGAGAAGTCACTTGAGAAGTCAGTAAATTGACTTATCGAGAATTCACTCGAGAAGTCTTAAAATGACTTGTTGATAAGTCAATTAGACTTATCGAGAACTTAGTTCTCTATATACTTTTGATCAATTTTAAGTCTGCTTTGTGTTAATTTTATATATTAATGATGTAAATTAACAACTAAACAGTTTACTTAGAATTTGAAAAATTCCGAGTTAAAATTTTTGTTTTGAAAATTAAATATGCAGAGATTTCTGAAATATTTATAATTCATATTTCAGTTAATTTCCAATTAAATAAAATTAATTTTGATTTACTAGAAACTAATATGCTGCAACACATTAGCTGAGTTCTTGCCTTAGGATGAAGAATTAAGCATTCCAATTTCACTTACAAGTTTAGTGAAAGTTGCTTCATCCAAAGGTTTAGTAAAAATGTCAGCTAATTATTTTTCTATTGGAACAAAAATGAGCTCAATGGTACCATTTGTAGCATGTTCTCTAATAAAATGGTACCTTACATCAATGTGCTTTGTTCTGGAATGGTTCACTAGATTAGCTACTATAGATATAGCACTAGTATTGTCACACATGATAGGAATTTTGTGTAACACTAGGCCATAATCCATTAGTTGATTTCTAATCCAAAGCACTTGAGCACAACAACTTCCTGCAGTTATGTATTCAGCCTCTACTGTAGAAATTGATACAGATTGTTGTTTCTTATTATACCAGGATACAAGTCTTTGTCCAAGAAATTGACAGCTTCCACTAGTACTCTTTCTGTCAACCCTGCATTCAGCAAAATCTGCATCTGTGTAGCCAACAGCTTCAAAACCAATTCCCTTAGGATACCATAATCCCAAGTTTTGAGTCCTCTTCAAGTATCTGAAAATCCTCTTTACAGCCATCAAATGTGATTCTTTTGGATTGGCTTGAAATCTTGAACATAGACATGTTGCAAACATGATGTCTGGTCTACTCGCAGTTAAGTAAAGCAATGATCCAATCATTCATCTATAGCTTGAAATATCTACACTTTTGCCCTTTCTATCTTTATCCAACTTTGTTGCAGTACACATAGGTATAGATACAGGTGAACAATCAACCATGCCAAACTTTTTTAATAAATCTTTAATATACATAGGTTAGCTGATGAAGATTTCATCACTTCTTTGACTGACTTGTAGTCCAAGAAAGAAACTTAATTCCCCCATCATACTCATTTCATATTCACTCTGCATAAGCTTGGAGAATCTTTGGCAAAGCTTTTGTTAGGGCGAAAACATGCGCTAATATTCACGCAAGTATACGCGTTCGCAAGTAGTATAAGATATAAATCAGATTCATTCCCACAGAGACTGGTTTAGGTTAAGTTCAATTTATGTACCTATGCAACAATGTATGGTCATCACTCAATGCTAAGACAAATAACAAGTTGGGTTTTTATTAAACTAAGAGATTATACTAAATAACATTAACTAAGAGAATTGAGGTTGAATTACTATATATGACAAACATGGGATTCTAACTATATTAAATACTTCATTCAATAGCCTTATTATTCTTAACCTTAGCATGTAATGGTGATGACACTAATCAGATAACACGAAACTAGTAAACGCCAACTTTCGTTGTACGAATACCCTACTACCAAGCATCCACAAAAGAGATAGAAGTTGAATAGACAATAATTATGCTTAGTCCTTATATGTCTATAAGAATTGAAAACATAACGGTTTAATGCGCAAGTTATCTATCGTGATTACATAGGGCAAGTAAGATGGTTAAAATTACCTACGAATCATATATAACAAATACATGAACCTATGCTAGCATGGCAAGTTCTAAACCTCTATATTCACTGTCGCTTCAATAGAGATTAACATATTATCTTATATGTTAGCTACGCATATAAGACGAATAAGCACAACCAATACTAGGATATCAATCAATCACCACACACCAAGATATCGAAACAATTTAATTATTGAAATCCATAAGTAAATCCGCTAGAATCCCATGATAACGATTAGCCCATAATTGAACTCATCATCATCATGGGTTCCAATGAAAGCATGATATAAAACAAGGTCTTAATAAACTGAATAATAATCAAAGTACGAATAAAAAAGGTCTAGGTTCAACAAGAAGGAAAACGAGCATCCAAAGTTACAACTATTTTCAAAGAATCATAAGTAGAAAACAAGATCTTCTTTTTCAGAGTTGTTTTGTGCTTCTAGGTCTTCTCCTTGGTCTCTCAATCTTCCCGAATGATGAAAACCCTTTTTTTAAGTATATATAAGCCCATATTGGACCTGGACCCTTAAAATTGTCAAATTCCACTCAAATAGGGTTTTTCAACGAAATCAGCGAAGTCAGCCGCGCATCAGCACGCGGTCGCGTGCGGGTCGAAGGCGGCCGCGTGTCAGCAGGCGGTCGCGTGCACTTTTGACGCAGCCGCATACAGCCTTTCTGGAGAATTCTGATGAATCTTATTTTGCCCATAACTTGAGTTCTACTCCTCAGAATTAGGCGATTCAACTGTCCACGCGAAGCTAACGAGATTATCTACAACTTGACAATAGCCTTGGCTTCCAAATCTGATCACTTTTTATCATATTTCCTTTAAAATCTCCTTTCTTCATTTAACTGATACCTGAAATGCAATAACACAAAAACACATCAAAATACCAACAACTGGAGTCCAAAACACCAATTTAAGCTTGTAATAAAGCATTCCAAGTGGATATAAAATCCACTTATCACACTCCCAAACTTGAATCGATGTTTGTCCTCAAGTATAAACAGACTCAAAACTACAAAATAAACTTAATGCATGAATGCAACTACGTGAATGCAACTAAATGATAATGCAATCGATCCCCTCAGAATAACCATAACCAAATGAATAAGCCAATGCCTCTAAGAATGCAATGACTTAAAACAGAGTTCAAATAAATCCCACAAACCAACTCACAAACCAGAAACGTGCGTGTGTGGAATGCTTAACAGATATTTCTCGATACTAGATCAATAACCATAACTTATCTATCATCGAAACAATCAAAAGTTTATAAATAGAATAAACAATAAACGCATTATGACTCACAACACCTCCTTTCTACTAGAGTTATACAAGGATTCACACTATTATTGAACACATAACAAAGGTGCTTATTTGACCGTGCAATGAATGAGGTCCCAAAAGACTTATGCAATAATACCCATGTAGCGAGCGTTAGGTTAGCGGATCCCAGAATATAAAAACCTTAGGTCACTAGGCACAAAGTCCCCTAAGAACTTAATAACTCGAGTATTAAAGAGCTCACTCTTGATCAATTATGCATAAACACATACTTTCTTTTCTTTTCTTCTTTTCTTTTTTCTTTTTTTTCAATAATTTCTGAATGAGTGTGTTTCGCTCCATCTCATTCAACCCTAGACTACTCATAAAAATATGAGCCGGCTACTAGCTATTTGAAACCTAGTCGTACAACAACTAGCAATGAAATCCAAGTTTTCTCCAGATAAAAAAAATCAGTGTTTTTACGTCATTACGAGAATATCACAAATTCTAAATATAACCAAGTGATTAAATCTCAACAACAAACAAGTATGATCATGATCTAGATCAAAAGCAACCCTATAAGATTTTGTGAAAATATTTGTTTCTGGCATGCAAATCAATTCATTAGGACTTAAACATCCCTCCATTCGTCATCACCACACTCACATCAACATCAACTTATCAAATATCATAGTTCAACTTAAGGGATCATGCTAAATATGCATGCAAATACAACTATATGAAATCACATAAAAACAAACAAATATGTCCTAAATGAACAATCATGCAAAAATATGAATGAACTACAACTAAACATGTAATATGAATCTATATGAATCTATGTGGACACACAAACTACTAATCCTTACATTATCCCAAAAACTTGGTAGGGCGAAAACACGCGCTAATATTCGCGCAAGTATACGCGTTCGCAAGTAGTATAAGATATAAATCAGATTTGTTCCCACAGAGACTAGTTTAGGTAAAGTTCAATTTATGCACCTATGCAACAATGTATGGTTATCGCTCAATGCTAAGATAAATAACAAATTTGGTTCTTATTAAACTAAGAGATTATACTAAATAACATTAACTAAGAAAATTGAGGTTGAATTACTATATATGACAAATATGGGATTCTAACTTCATTAAATACTTCATTCAATAGCCTTATTGTTCTTAACCTTAACATGTAATGGTGATGACACTAATCAGATAACACGAAACTAGTAAACGCCAACTTTTATTGTACGAATACCCTACTACCAAACATCTACAAAAGAGATAGAAGTTGAATAGACAATAATTATGCTTAGTCCTTATATGTCTATAAGAATTGAAAACATAACGGTTTAATGCACAAGTTATCTATCGTGATTACACAGGGAAAGTAAGATGGTTAAAATTACCTACGAATCATGCATAACAAATACATGAACCTATGTTAGCATGGCAAGTTCTAAACCTCTATATTCACTGTCGCTTCAATAGAGATTAACAAGCTATCTTATATGTTAGCTATGCATATAAGACGAATAAGCACAACCAATACTAGGATATCAATCAATCACCACACACCAAGATATCGAAACAAATTAATTATTGAAATCCATAAGTAAATTCGCTAGAATCCCATGATAATGATTAGACCATAATTGAACTCATCATCATCATGGGTTCCAATGAAAGCATGGTATAAAACAAGGTCTTAATAAACTGAATAATAATCAAAGTACAAATAAAAAAGGTCTAGGTTCAACAAGAATGAAAACGAGCATCCAAAGTTACAACTATTTTCAAAGAATCACAAGTAGAAAATAAGATCTTCTTTTTCGGAGTTATTTTGTGCTTCTAGGTCTTCTCCTTGGACTCCCAATCTTCCCGGATGATGAAAACCCTTTTTTAAGTAAATATAAGCCCATATTGGACCTGGACCCTTAAAATCATCAAATTCCACTTTTTTAGTGAAATCAGCAAAGTCAGCCACGCATCAACACGTGGTCGCGTGCGGGTCGGAGGCGGCCGCATGTCAGCAGGCGGTCGCGTGCACTTCTAACTCGGCCTCGTGCAGCCTTTCTGGAAAATTCTGATGAATCTTATTTTGCCCATAACTTGAGTTCTACACATCAGAATTAGGCGATTCAACTGTCCACGCGAAGCTAACAAGATTCTCTACAACTTGACAATGGCCTAGGCTTCCAAATCTGATCACTTTTCATCATACTTCCTTTAAAAGCTCCTTTCTTCATTTAACTGATACCTGAAATGCAATAACACAAAAACACATCAAAATACCAATAACTTGAGTCCAAAACACCAATTTAAGCTTGTAATAAAGCGTTCCAAGTGGATATAAAATCCATTTGTCAGCTTTTCATTTGTAAAGACAAAAATGATATCATCCATATAGATCTGAACTAGGATCATATCTTCACCATGTTTCTTGTAGAAGAGAGTCTTGTCTATAGTACCTCTAGTAAAACCATGTTTCAGTAGAAATTATGACAATGAATCATACCAAGCTCTAGGCGCTGCTTTAGTCCAAATAGAGCCTTGAGTAACTTGTACACAAAATTTTGAAATTTTGGATCTTCAAAGCCAGGTGGTTGTTGCACATAAACCTCTTTTTCTAACTCACCATTTAGGAAGGCACTTTTGACATCCATTTGAAATACTTTTAAATTTGAAAGTGCAGCAAATGTTAGAAAAATCCTTATTACTTCAAGTCTTACAACTAGAGCAAAATTTTCATCATAATCAATTCCTTCTTCTTGTGAGTAGCCTTTTGCAACCAACCTTGCCTTGTTTCTGGTAACTATACCATTTTCATCCATCTTGTTCCTGAACACCCATTTTTTTCCAATAATACTTCTATTCTTTGGTGCAAGAACTAACACCCAAACTTTATTTCTTTCAAACTGATTAAGCTCCTCTTGCATTGCAGATATCCAATCAGGATCCATTAGAGCTTCAGTTTTTTTGGGCTCTATTTGAGACAGAAAACATACATGTAGGCACTCATTACCAGTTGCACTTTTAGTCCTCACACCGGCAGTAAGATCACCAATAATTGCTTCTCTAGTGTGACTTCTATCCCACTTTCTTGTATGAGTTTGTTGACTTGTGCCTTCATCATTTTCTTCATTAATTATATGCCTGCTAGATCATTCTTCTCTTTCTTCCCCTGAGTTTGTGCTATCAAATTCAGGTGTTTGAGATGAGCTTCCATTCCCATGATTTTCATGTTCAGTAATCTCTTCATTCAACATTTGTTGTGTATTAACTTCATCTTTACCATCAGAATCACTATCAATGTTGAAGTTTTCAAATGCAAGGGCTTCAGCTTCATTTTCATCAAGGCATTCCAAGCTTGGACACTTGTCATCATCAAAAGTCACATTCGTGCTTTCCATAATCTTCTTTTGATCTATCACATAGACCTTGTAGGCAGTTCTCTCCAATGAATATCCCAGAAAAATTGCTTCAAAAACTTTTGAGTCAAATTTTCCTACATTATCAGAGTTGTCTTTCAAAATGTAACACTTGCTCCCAAACACATGAAGATGCTTTACAGTAGGCTTTCTCTTAGACATGATTGAGTAAGGTGATTTTCCATGAGCCTTGTTAATGAGATATCTGTTTTGAGTGTAGCATGCAGTATTAACAGCGTCTTCCCAGAAACTTGTTGGCAATTTGGCATCTTGCAGCATTATACTAGCAGCTTCAACTAATGTTCTGTTCTTACTTTCAACTACTCCATTTTGTTGAGGTGTTCTGGCTGTTGAGAATTCTTGAACAATGCCTTTGTTTTTGCAGAATTCACTCAATGTTGTATTCCTCAATTTTGTTCCATTGTCACTTCTCAATCTTTTTACACAATTATGATCTTCAGCCTGTTTTTTTATCTTCTTGATGTGCTCAATTATAATGTGTAGAGTATCATCTTTAGAGTGCATGAACTCTACCCAATTTTATCTTGAGAAATCATCCACCATCACAAGTGCATATTTGTTTCTTGAAATTGATCAGACATTTACTGGTCCAAACAATCCATGTGAATAAGTTGCAATGGTGCACCTATAGAATTCACAGTTTTTGACTTGTGACTTGATCCTTTCATTTTTCCTTTCTGACAAGCTTCACAAATTTCAACTTGAACAAACTCCAGATTAGGCATGTCTCTTACCAGCTCTTTTTTGACCAAGGTGTTAATTGCCTTGAAATTCAAGTGCGACAACTTTTTATGCCATAGCTCGCTTTGCTCTTCTGATGTCTTGGTGTAGAAGCAACAAATACCATCCTTATTTGTTGAGTCCAAGTCTGCAATAAACAAGCTTCATTTTTTTGCTCCTTTCAGAGAAACTTCACCAGTTTTCTTGCTGATAAAAGTGCATTCTTCTTTGTTGAATAAAACTTCAAAACCTTTGTATACAAATTGAGTAACACTAAGAAGATTCACTTCAAGACCAGCTACCAATGCTACATCATCAATGACAACATTTCCAGAAACAATCTTGCCATATCCCATTATGAATCCTTTGTTGTTGTTTCCAAAGGTCACCAAAGGGCCAGCCTTCTCCTCAAACTGTGATAGCAGGGCCTTATCACCTGTCATATGTCTAGAACACCCATTGTCAATGATCCATATGACCTTCTTCATTTTGCCCTGCATACAATGAGTATTAAGTATGTTTAGCAACCCAAACAGTGTTGGGTACTTTCTTCATGTTAACTGATTTAGCAGAAGCAGAATGAGTTATTTCAAATAAATAGAATTCAATGACTGTTGTGCATTTTCCCTACCTGTCGTAGACCCAATTTTTGTTTCTTTAAGGTACATACTCATTCTGTGACATTTTTCCCTATCTGCTGTAGACCCAATTTTTGTTTCTTTAAGGTATATTCTCAGTTTGTGACAACTCTTCATCACTTTCAAGTTGCAAGGGATGCAATCAAGCTTGTCACATAATGAGTATGGATCATTTGCATCTGCTTCATTATATTTACAGGCTCCTTCAGCTGGCCTGCTAACAACCTTTTTACAAAGGTGAGTTAGGTGATTCACAGAGCCATACTTTTCACACTTCTTTCTTGGAGCATCTGTAACATAAGCAAAATTATTGCTTTTTATCCCAATTTTCTCATTTCTATTTTTCTTTTTCTTTCTTGCATCTTCAGTTTTGGTTTCTTTGACAGGTGTCTTGGAACCTTGATTATCCATGAGCTTATCTTCAGCTTTGAAAGATTGAGTTGCTTCTGCATCTTTCTTCTCATCATCTTCATCAGCAATTTCTTGCTTGATAATCAACTCTTCTTCACTGAAGTTAACTTCATATCCCTTGAACATAGGTGAATCAACCTTTTTCAGGATTGTTGGAACATTTTCATTTTCTGTTGCTTTCCCTTTGTCACCTATATTTTTCTTCTTGTTGTTCAAGGCATCATAATCAAGACCAATAGCAATATTTGCACATGGTTTGTTTTTCTCATGGTATTGTCCAATTAACTCAGATGCATTCTTGAAGGACTTCAATTTAACTTCATTCTTTTCTAGCTTTTCCCTTAGCACTGCTTCAATTTCACTTGCACACTTGAGCATGTTCTTCAGATATGCATTTTCTTGTCTTACTGCTTTAAGCTCTACCAATAATAATTCAGCTTCTTGTTTCTCACTTTCAAGCTTTTCATATATCTTTGTCAGTCTGCTAACTTCTTCATTAGTAGCAACCATACTTGTATGTATGTGAAATATTTATGTGCTCATTTTCTCTACAGTTTCCTTATATTGACTCACATTTAAATCAATGGTAGTGAGAGTTGGTACCTGTGATTTTGATGAGGATGACTCTCCTTGATCCAAGGCCATTAGTGCTTAATTTCCAACTTCTTCATCTTCATCATTATCAGAATCATCCCAACTTTTTTCCTCTGTAATATAAGCTTTGCTTTGCTGTTTCTTCAGAAGAGCTTCATACTTTGCTTCCAGTTCAAGATAAGCTTTGTCTTTCTTTGCTTTCTTGGGTTTCCTGCATTCTGTAGAAAAATGGCCTAGTTCATCACAGTTAAAGCACCTTATCTTTGATCTATTAACAGATCCAGTTTTGTAACCATTTTTGCTATCAGATGTGTACTTCCCTTTTCCTTTCCAACTGCTGTCTTTGTTGAATGATTGTCCTTTACCCTTGAAGAATCTTGGCTTCTTTACTCTAATGTTAGAGAATTTTCTTGCCAGATAGGCCATTGACTGATCAAGCTCATCAAGTTCATCTAGGGTATAGAACTCATCTTTCTCCAATTTCAGAATGACTTGTTCCTATGAATCATTGGTTATTTACTCACTTATTGAGGTAACTAGAGTCTAGGATCTTGGCTCATCATTAGAGGTCTGGCTTTCATTGACAATTAGAGCACTTAAACCATCTACAACATGCCCTTGACAAGTTCTTAATGATTTTCTTTGAATCATTTCTAATTCATATGTTTTTAAGATTCCATAAATAACTTCCAGTGTTATCCTGCTTAGATCTCTCCCGTCTCTGATTGTAGAAATTTTCTGTTTTAAATGGTCTGGAAGTGTAAGCAAAAATTTCAGATTCACTTCTTCAGCTTCATAGTATTTGTCATGGAGTTGCACGTCATTTATCAGCTTATTGAACCTTTCAAACACATCAGTGATACTTTCTTTTGGTTGGGCCATGAAACCCTCATATTGTGAAATCAGTATCCTTCTGTGATTAGATTTAACTTCCTCAGTTCCCTCACAGAGTATTTCAATCTTTTCCCAGATCTGCTTGGCAGTGTCACAGTTGACAATGTTGTTGTACATTATATTGTCAAGTGAGTCTATCAATATCAGCTGTAAGCCACTATCCAGAGAAACTTTCTCCTTTTCAGGCTCAGTGTACTCAGAAGGGTCTTTTGGAGCACGGTGAACTGGGATGACCATATCACCATCTGTAGATTCCTCAACTCTAACCATAGGAGTGAAGGGCCCATTTTTGAGAATCTGAATATAGAGTGGATTGACCATCCTGATAAACAATAACATTTTCTTTTTACAAAGAGTGTAGTTAGCTTTGTCAAAGGTAGGAATTTTGATGCTACTGATCTTCTGTGTATTCATTCTTCCAAGATCTTGAATCTGTTTACTTTCATATTTTGCTCTGATACCACTTGTTAGGTAATGAATTACACACAGGGGGTGAATGTGTTTCAGTGTTTTTATGCTTTTCTTGAACTGTTTTGATTTTGAACAAAGTAAATCAAATCTTATAGTAAGATGTGTTATAATAGAGATTAAACATGCAGCTATGAATAACACAGATCTTTCAAAACTCACTTAATTTTATATTAAAATTAAGAATGTTTTGCTCCAAAATTTCTAGGATCTTTGTTGATAAAGATCTTAGCTTCTACTTGAGAGAAAATACAAGAATTTCTGATCTAATTGTTACCAACTAACAAAGGACTAGTGTTAACTTTATATTCTAGTTAACTGCTGGTTTACACATTGTACAATAAGAGATGCTATTCACTTTAGTAAACTTTCACTAATCATTTCTATTTTAGGAAAAGTATATCTTCCATTTCTGGCTTAGCATATCTTTACATACTATGTTAATCTTGATCTTCCTTTGTCAGTTAATATTCACCCTTGATCTTGCACACTTTTCAAGCTGCTTTTTGTAGACTTGTCAATCCAACTGGTTGGATTGTTTATTGATTGTGAATCTTGGATATTGAACTGGTCTGCAATATAGAGATCTTGACATCTCGATAAGTATATTGACTTATCGAGATCTCTAATTCTCCATAAAAGATTTGACTTGTAGAGGCCTCTGAGTTCTCAATGAGAGAATTTGGCTTGTCGAGATCTCTCAGCTTCATGTCTTCACTTTGACTTGTCAATGTCTCTGAGATTTCTAGTGACATTTTGACTTGTCGATATCTCAGAGATCTCTAGTGATAATTGACTTGTCGATATCTCTGAGATCTTTAGTGACATTTTGACTTGTCGATATCTTAGAGATCTCTAGTGATTTTTGACTTGTCGATATCTCTAGAGTTCTCTAGTGAAGAAATGACTTGTCGATATCTCCAATCTTCATATCTTCAATTGGCTTGTCAATATCTCTCTGAGTTCTCTAGTAGCTTTCCTGACTTCTCGATAAGTCATTTGGAGTTCTCGAATGACTTCTCTATAACATTAAATCTGTGACTTGTAGAGATCTTGACTTGGAACATTTTTCCCAAAACAGATTTTTTCAACTCCAAGCTTCTTCATATTTCTTCTGAGGCATGATCTTCTTGATCTTCTTCCAGATAGAATTCTTAGGATTGATATTGTTTAAAAAAAGACTCCAGTCTGCTCTTTTGACATTTTTACGAACTTTAAATGTTACAAGTACAAAATGCAAACTAAGATTACAATACAACTTACTTAGGATTGTCAATTTGACTTAGTCTTGTTAAAGTACAGGCATGTCTTGCATAACACTCCCAAAGACAAATTTCTCTGTATTTGAAAATAATTTTGGGAGTCTATCAGGGATTTAATGTCATTCTGTTAATTTTGCACCTGGGTTGTGAGTTGGTTGACTTGAGAAACCAGTACTGAGTTAAAAGTTTGAAGCTCAGTCACTTGGTTTTGGAGAGTTTAGATTTGTTAGGTTGAAGAAATGGATGGTGTAGTTGTAGAGCTCCCAACACCAAATGTGTCATGTACCAGTCTCCTGACTTCCTCCATCATCAAAGCAGAAGGCTCATATCTAGCCTTATGAAGTTGATCTAGCTTGACCTTTGTGTCATTATTTTGAGTTATTTGTTTTTAGATCACCTCATGAAGAGCTATGAATGACTCTTTGAGCTTCTTGATATTGTCTTCGACAATTGTGAGATTGAGAATGGCAAGTTTGTCAGAAAATCTGAAGAATTTGGTCTTGATATCATTGAGACTTGGAATGAGCTCATCAATCTTCTTGCTGACCATATTCTTAATTTCATCATGATGACCATCCAAAGTCTTTTCTAAATTATTTTCAATAAAATTGAAAGCCTTGAGTTGTTCTTCATAGACTTCTGTGATGGAATCATACATTTCTTGAGGTGTTAGCACCTTTGTATTGTTGCTGAGAATGGTGACATATTCTTCTCTGAATCTGGACAATGTTTCCTCCATATTAATACTGAAGGTTTTGGAGAGCTGAGCATTAATATTTCCATCTTGCTCAGCTTCATCTACTATCTTTACTTGTTGATCTTTAACTTCTTCTCTGTAAGATAGCAGAGTGGATTGATATTTTTTGTTAGACTTGTCTGATATGAGCAACTATTGTGCTATATTGGTAAATCCTTCAATTTGGTCCACAAGCATATCATCTACAGATGTGGGTTGAGCTTGTGTATCTTTAAGTCAATTGACAAGGAGGTGTGAGGATGATTGAGTAAATGTGGAGGGTAGGTCAGGGTTTGGTGGTGTGGTGCTGAGGTGGATGGAACACTTGTGACAGAAGTCATAGTTGGACTCACATTATGAACTGTAGTTGTGACAGTGTGTTGATCATCTTTTGAATGATACTCCATTTGAATTGGAGGGGATTTGACCGGGTTATTGTTATGTACCATGGCCTCAAACTCTTGTTCTTCTGTCAAAGAACTGGAACTTGAATGTGCTTGAGTACTTGTCTTCTCATTTGATGGATCATTAGAAATTGTACTCCTAGCTTCAATTTCAAAGTAATGTCAGCTAGGGTTTTGAGGGGAGTTGTTCCTGCTAGAGGAACCTCCAATTAAATTTAAGAGGATTTGAGTAGCTTCCCATCAAGAGTACTACTCTAAAACCTTAAAGCATGTGAAGGTTGTTGTGCACATGAAGGTGCAGATGCTGACACAGGTCTTCAGTAAAAACTGATGGAACCCCTGTATTTGTGATGGTATCATCAAGGTCCAACTCAACATTTGGCTTCTTACCATCTAATTATGGTTCCTGAGTGGTGAGCACAGTTTCAGAAACCGTGTCTTTTGATTTGGGTAGGACTTGAGAAGTGAAATCAAGTCCTTCATTGAATGAAAAAGCAATTTGTGAGATGAAATTAGTGAATCCGGTATTGAGTGTTGGCAACTCCCCCTATGTAGAAGAAGGAATTTCAATAAATATGCTCTCATGGTGTGTGCCAACCTCATTACTTCTTTCACCTTCTTGAGTGTACTCAAAAGGGATACATACTCTTTAAAAGATGCACTTGATGGAGTGCTTTGTTTAATAGTGACATCTTGTCGAGAAGATTCCACTAGAGTTTATTTTAAACCCTCGTTTACAATGGCATCTTTTTGAGAAGATGCAAAGGTGGTCATTTGAGTGGTCAGCTCTATCTTCTTTCTCATTGGTTTCTTGACCAGGTGACTCACATCCTCAACTTGTATCTCTTCATTCTCATTAATTACAGCTAGGTTAACTTGCTTTCTCTTCTTTTTACTAGCTCCACCTTTTTGAGAGGATGAAGCAGTTGATATGCTAACATCTAGGGGTTGATAATCAGTTGTGGTAGACTCTTATGGGTGTGCCTGTGTTTGTACTGCTACAGAACCATGAGTCATAGTTGTACTAGTAATGACAGTACTTCTCATATTAGGCATAGGGTAAAGGTAAGTCTTGAATCTCTCAAATATAATGTTAGTGATATTTAGGCTCACTTTTACCTGATTTTTTGTATTCAGTTGTCCAAATAAAATATTGGACACTGACTTACAAATGTTATTTGATTTGCATCAATGCCTGATGTTTGGTGATTGTTATTCACCTTATAATTCAAAACAACATGATAAATCTAGGGAAGAAAATTTAATTACCCCTACTTAGCAAAGACATTATTATCCTGGTGCTTAGCTCTCCAAGGATGAGACTTCCAACATGAAGGAGCTTGTCATAAGCCATTGAGTACACTAACTTCTGGACCACACTTGAAATATTGTCATATCATGTTTCTTGCATGTGAAGGCCCTTATTATTGTGTCAAATACAAAGGATCACTACCTTCTTAGATTCTTCTTATTCATCCTAGCTAGATCAATCTTTTCACTGTAATTGATGAAGTCCATGAATTCTTTTAGTTTCTGAGAGCTGAGAGCTTCAACTATGTTCTATGTGGAGATGCACGGTGCTTTGTTTATGTCATTGGCATTAAACTCCACAACTATACCTTTAATTGTACAGGTCACCATCATGAACACTGTTTGGTTATCATCTATGATGGTGTGTAGAACAACATTATTCCAGAAATCGTTCAACAAATCCAAATACAGGGTTGGATCGGCAGTAAGAGCTCCTACAAGATAAGACTCGGACACAAACTTCATAAAATACTTGAAATTATCAAGTGCCTCTGTTGGGTCAATAAAAGCCAAATAGTTGGTTCCATTCTTGGGGATTACTGCTCTTTGGTTGTTTGTGTTGAATGTCATTAACAATCTTGAGAAAAACGAGCGGGTAAGTATTTTTTAGAAGAAAAAAGCTTGAAAAGATGTGAAATGATGAAAATTTATTGTAATTAGGTCAATTGAGATCTCAAAACGTAAAGAGGGGTTATGTTGAGATGTTTGGGTATTTATAGTGTATAGATGTGACTTCACGATAAGAGAATCAGAAACGGTAAAAATTATATCGAAAAGTCACATGGAGCGTGTAGAGGACTCATATCGAGATGTCATTTTCTTGACTTTTATCGAGAATTAGATAGTGATATATCAATATGTTTCACGAATACCCAGTGTGTAACGCCCCCAAATCCGGGTTTAGGGGATTTGGTCGTCACTATGAAATCTCAATCCAAAAGAACCTGTTTAATCAATAAACAAATGCTAACAGTTGAAATATTGCATCTGTGACCCTAAACTACACCAAGATCTTTTCAGGTTACAGTTCTAGAAACAAGAATTCCAAATTCCACAAATAAATTTTTCACTTTCTTTTAAAACTCTTTTCAACAAATTCCCAAATCTCGAGACTAACCCGCCGGTATGACTTCGAAAAGAAGTATACTAGGACCGATTATATAACACACAACTATAATATAATATAATATAATCAACTTTACATAATAGAACTTAAACTAGTTCCGCAAACCCTAGACCAACCACCTTCCAAACGCTTCCTCCTTTGCTTTTCTCGAATTTCGCAGCTAAACAGCGTCAGTTAATCCTCACTGGAAGGTTAAATTTAAAACAGGCAAGTATGAGCGAAAGAAATGCTCAGCAAGTTCGTTATAACATGTATATGGTCTTTTGATATAAAAACTGATATATGCAATAGAGTAGAACATTTAAAATCATAATTGCTGAATCAGAAAATTTGTTAAGGAATCCCAGAATTGGTTCCCTAAATGTATTCAAAACCCTTTTTTATATTTTTGAACGAAAATGCTTTAGCAATACTTTGAATCTCGACGACAATATAACTCATAAAACAGTGTTTACAGAATTATTGTAAACAATAATATGAAACAGTGATTATGACTGAATCATAAACTTTATATCCATTTTACTAAAAACTCCACTCATGATGTCAATACTTATTTTGATTTCACATAAAATTAGATATCAATACAAACTTAGATGCTCACAAAAGACCAGTGCTGAAGTATTGAAGTCAACATCAATCATATATATCAATACCAATTTTTGATATTAACAGTAAAATACATATCCACATCAATTATAAATTGAATCAAAACTGTATCTCACATTTTATTCAAAACAGAACCACTTGATAAATCATTTATTATACGATTATAAAAAATAATATAACAATTTAGATTGGAATCCTCGAACGACGGTGTGTTTCCGCCGGTGATCAGCCGCGGAGCAACACCGGTATGCTGAAGCATAGCCAACTAAATAAATGGGTACCCAAGGCACACATTGTCCTAGCAAAGTATTATACTCAAGTATAATGCATAGCTCACACTGGACCTCCGCCACGGCCTCCCAACCATCCAATCTTAAAACATTTTATTAAAAGGGGTCATAAAAATTGACACCCTTATAAATTTTATTTCTCCCATTCACTTGAGTAGGAATACTCACAACAAAATCATCTTTCTCAAAATCTAAAACATTTATAAATCCAATAATTGGATTAGAAAAAACACTTAACTATTCTGAACATAGAATAACATATGAGTACTTGCATAAATAGAATCAATCACTTTGATTTGTAAAACATTTAACTATTCTGAAATTAGAATAGTGCATGAATAGTCGCCTAATTATAGCTAAGCAGTTTGATATGTAAAATATTAAACTATTCTGAAATTAGAATAGTGTAGAAAACTTGCCTTTGGTTTTTAGTAGTTATGCACACTCGCAATAACATAACTATTCTAACATTCTGTCTCAAGACATCACCGTCTGTCTATTTTGACAATTCACTGATATGCTGCTCCAGCGATTGCTAGAAGCCTGATATGCATTACTGTTAAACTTCACTCTGGATCCCAAAGTATCGTCTTGATCATCTTGAATGATTCATATCTATAATTAAAAGATACAACCTTAATTGTGTACACAATAATTACTTGATGAACTGCGCGTCAAAACTCTATCATCTACCCGAAAGATAACTCACATATAAAGAAAACAGTTAAACACAAGACCCTTGACCCACGCACGCACGTAGACATGTTTCAGTGATATGTAAACTGAAAATTTATTTTTATAACAAACTCATTCATATCCAACAAATGGATAAGAAATATACCAAAAATTCGGCAGCATTTCCTCTATTTATCGGACTATCTACCTGTTTCCAATCTCAATCAACAATCAAATATTTAGTAAAAATCAGCCTTGACTTGTTGTAAACACGTAAGTAAATATTCCTTGACTTACAGTAAACATATAAGAAAATATGTCTTGATATGCAATGAACACATAATTCACGTATCACATAATTCATATAACACATGATTCAATTAGTCACAACATTCGACTAGGTGTGTTTAAAACTGAAATCGAGTCAAAATATGACTTTTTGATAAATACGCGACTCAGACCGTTTGTAAAACAAGCGACTTTTCGAAATGAAAGAATTTATTTCTCGAAAGTATTTTTAAAAGAAGCAGAATATTTTTCTGAGTCTAGACGCGTTGGTTTAGTATTAAACGGGCCAACGATCTATTTTCTACGAATAAAATAAGAATGATTCAATTAATAATAATATTAATTGAATATTCAATACCTCAATATATTTTTAAAAGCTCAAAAGAATTTTAGAATACTATTTGGCTTAATTATAAATAATTATATTTTATTTAACTATTTATGAATAAAATTAATTGATTAAACAAATTAATCAATTAATTAAATCATAAATAATTATTCAAAATAAATTATAAATAATTAAATCAAATAATGATTTTCAAAAATAATAAAAGATAATAATTTGAGATTGAAATAAATGTTATAATTTTTTTTTCGAAATAACGTCTTTGTAAAACGGAGTTTTCCCTCGTGGTCAGAGCCCCTCAACATCAATACTAAACATGTCCATCCAACTATACTCTAATTAAATTAATAAATTTAAAACACACAATAATTCATATTTGCACGTATAAACATGCCATAACGAAAAATACGGCCACCTGAACCAAAATTCGGGTCAAAATCGATTTCTACAACAACTTTTAAAAATTATGAAATAATTATGTGTACATTGACATGCTATAATATCCCAAATATAAAAGCGAAATCTCGAAATTATTATTGCAAAATAAATTATGATCACCTCAAGAGAGATATCCGAATATCTCCAGAAAAATTTGAAATTAATAGCCATATACAAACACACGCTGGAACACCATGTGGATTAATCAACATCGTCAAACTCTTTTTCTACTCCCCGAAAATAAATTAAAACGGAAATATGCCCATAAAATTTTCTTCTCAAAACCTTGCAATATATGTACCTATGCGTAGATATCGAAGTGCTGATCATTTTTATATATATCGATCGAAATTGGATGAACGGTTTGTAAGATATGAATTTTTGAAAGTTAAAAGTATAAAAATATACGGAAGAAAGAGAGCACGGAGGACAGAGAACAGGGAGAGAGGGAGAAAATGAGAGAGAGAATCGGTAGAGAGAGCGACAGGGAGTGAAATGAGAGAAGAGGGTGAGGCGGTTGTGTGTGTTTGTGTTTATCTGTTTTGTAATTTTTTTTTATAAAAATCCCAACTGCTGCCACGTAGAAATGGGCACGTGTCCTGTAACTGACATATAACCTCCTTTTGAGCCCGATTTTGTTCCGTATTTCACTATTTAACGAATTAATTGCGGGCGAAAATAACCCAAAAAATTATCAAAATAATTTTAAAATTCCCAGAATAATTAAAAACCAGTAAAATAAAATTTTCATCATTTATAAAATATTTTTGAATTTAACATCAAAATAATATTTTGCGATTTAACGAACAAATATGAGGGTAAATATGACCCAAAAAATTTCTGAAATAATTTTAAATTCTCGAAATATTCAAAACTTAAGAAATTATAAATTTCATAATTTTTGAAGCATTTTTAAATTTAACTTTGGACCCACACTTAAATACAATCAGAAAATCATTTAGGGACAAATAATTGATGAAATATTATTTTATAAATTTTATAAATTTCTATAAATAATTATTGAGATTATAGAGTCATAAAATAATTTTAAAACTAATTCTCATATTTATGAAAATTAAACTTTAATAATACCCTTTTTAAATAGAATAATATAATAATACGATTCAGCAATCAATGCAACAAAAATTCCAGAACACGAATAATTTAACACGTATTAAACATTTAACACGTAACAAAATAGCTGTAAAATATTAATTTTAAATATTTTCTAAACTCATCCGCTATTAAGGCAATCTTGAATAAAAACCAAATATAATTTTGACGCGGATAAAATTATCCACACGATCCCCAATTTGTGAAATGAACTAAATTTATCGATGTTGATAAAACAACCAGCTTTTAAATCAAACTTTTAGAAATAGTAAAAGTATTTAAATATTTTCACAACACGAAAGGGATTGACACCAGCTACCAATTAGCATATTAATCCAGTTAATAAAATATCCACCATTTTACTCCTTCCAAATCAGAAAATTACATAAACATATTCAAATAATAATAATAATAATTCTGAAAAATACGGGATATCACATAGTGTGCCTATTAGGACTTAATTTATTTTAATTTATATTGTGAAAAACAATATAGAATTAAAATTTATTGATAGCAAAAGTATTTTTTTGAAGATAATTTATTAATTAAATTATCCCAGTCTGAGTTATCGAGAAGTCTAGATTTGTATTATTGAGAACTCCATATCGATAAGTATATAGAGATCTCTACATGACTTATCAAGAAGTCATAAGAAGACTTATCGAGAACTCTATCGAGAAGTCATTAAAGACTTATCGAGAAGTCACTTTAGACTTGTCGAGAACTCAGTTTCACATATCAACAATATGAATTAACATTTGGACAATTTTTCTTAGAATTAGAAAAAATCCAAGTTATATTTATTATTATAAATAAATATACAGAGATTTTTGAAATATTTATAAATCATATTCCAGTTAATTCCTAATTAAATTAAATTAATTTGATTCATTAAGAATTAATCTGTTGCAACATGTTAGCTGAATTCTTGCCCTAAGATGAAGAATTTAACATACCAATTGCACTTACAAGTCTTGTGAATGTTGTTTCATCCAAAGGTTTAGTAAAAATGTCAGCTAACTATTTTTCTATTGGAACTACATAAGCTCAATGGTACCATTAGTAGCATACCCTCTAATGAACTGGTACCTTACATTAATATGCTTTATTCTAGAGTGATTAACAGGATTACCAACAATAAATATTGCACTAGTATTGTCACACATGATAGGTATCTTCTGTAACACTGGTCCATAATCCATTAGTTGGTTTCCAATCCAAAGCACTTGAGCACAACAACTTCCAGCAGTTATATATTTAGCCTCAGCTGTGGAAGTTGGCACTGACTATTGTTTCGTACTATACCAGGATACAAGTCTTTGACCAAGAAATTGACAGCTTTCACTAGTGCTCTTTCTGTTAACCCTGCATCCAGTAAAATCTGCATCTGTGTATCCAACAGCTTCAAAACCAGTTCACTCAGAATACCATAATCCCAAGTTAGGAGTACCCTTCAAATATCCGAAAATCTTATTGACAGTCATTAAGTGTGAATCTTTCGAATTTTCTTGAAATTTTGCACACAGACATGTAGCAAACATGATGTCTAGTTTAATTACAGTCAAATAAAGTAGAGATCCAATCATTTTCCTATAGATTGAAATGTCTATACTTTTTTCTTTCTTATCTTCATCCAATGTGGTAGCAGTAGACAAAAGAGTAGATGCAGGTGGATAATCCACCATTCCAAATTTCTTCAGAAGATTTTTGACATACTTAGTTTGACTGATAAAAATTCCATCACTTCCTTGACTAACTTGAAGGCCAAGGAAGTAACTTAATTCTCCCATTATGCTCATCTCATATTCACTTTGCATGAGTTTTGAGAATCTTTGACAGAACTTCTCATTAATAGAACCAAAAATGATATCATTCACATAGATTTAAACTAGGATAATGTCATCACCATATTGCTTGTAAAAGAGAGCTTTATCAATTGTGCATCTAGTGAATCCATTCTTGATCAAGAATTCTGATAAGGTGTCTTACCATGCTCTTGGTGCTTACTTCAAATTATAGAGAGCCTTTAGTAGTCTGTAAACAAAATCTGGGAAAGCTGGATCTTCAAAGCCAGGAGGTTGTTACACATAGACTTTTTCTTCCAATTCACTGTTGAGAAATGCACTTTTCACATTCATTTGATACACTTTGAAATTTGATTGTGCAGCAAATACAAGGAAAACTCTTATTGCTTCAAGTATGTAAACTGGAGCAAAAGTTTTATCATAGTCAATTCCTTCTTTTTGTGAGTAGCCTTTAACAATGAGTCTTTCTTTGTTTCTTGTAACAACACCATTTTTATTCATTTTGATCCCATACACCCACTTTGTTCCAATGATACTTCTGTTTTTCGATGCAGGAACCAACTCCCAAACTTTATTTCATTTAAATTGATTTAGATCTTCTTTCATAACAGTTATCCAATCAGGATCAAGTAGAGCTTCTTCGGTTTTTTTAGGCTCAGTTTAAGATAAGAAGCAGGCATGTGGACATTCATTTATAGTGGTACTTCTAGTTCTCACACCGGCACTGAGATCACCAATAATAGTGCTCTAGCGTGACTCTTGTCTCATCTTCTGGTGTGTTGACTTTGATGACTAGAAGTGTCCTCATTTTCTTCATTATTAGCATGACTTGCAGAACTATCATTTCTTTCTCCCCCTAAATTTGTGTTGTCAAATTCAGGTGAGTTTTTGTCTTGAGATGAATTCTCATTCACATAAACAACTAGATCACTAACTTCTTCTTCTCCATGGTCCGCATTCTTTCCATCATCTTCAGAATCACTATCAAGGTTGAGATTTTTAAAATTTAAGGCTTCATCTTCACTTTCATCAAGACATTCCAAATTAGGATACTTGTCATCATCAAAAGTCACATATGTGTTATTCATGATCTTTCTTTGCTCTAGTACATAGACCCTATAAGCAGTCCTCTCCAATGAATAACCAAGAAAGATAGCTTCAAATACTTTAGAGTCAAATTTGCCAATATATTCAGAGTTGTCTTTTAACATAAAGCATTTGCTTCCAAACATATGAAGATGTTTAACTGTAGGATTCTTTTTAGATATTATTGAGTAAAGTGACTTGCCAATATTTTTGTTTATCAAGTATCTATTTTGAGCATAACATGTTGTCTTAACAGCTTCTTCTCAAAAGCTTGTTGATAACTTGGCATCCTGCAACATTGTTCTTGTAGTTTCAACTAGAGTCTTGTTCTTTCTTTCAACTACACCATTTTGTTGAGGTGTTCTTGGAGCTGAGGACTCATGAGTGATACCTTTGTCTTTACAGAAATCATTTAGTATGGAATATTTGAACTCGGTACCATTGTCACTCCATAATCTTTTCACTAAATTATCATCTTCAGCTTGTTTCTCAATCTTCTTTATATGCTCAATGATAATGTGCGGAGTTTCATCTTTAGATACATAAATTTCACCCGAGTGTATCTTGAGTGGTCATTCACAATTACCAATGCATATGTCTTCTTAGAAATGAACATGACATTCACAGGACCAAAAAAATCCATATGGATAGCTGTAGATGAGCATTTATAGAGTTCACGGTTTTGCTTTTGTGACTTGATCTCTTTATTTTTTCTTTCTGACAAGCTTCATAGACTTTATCTTGGACAAATTCTAAAGCTGACATGTCTATCACTAATTCTCTTTTAACAAGAGTGTTGATTGCTTTCAAATTTAGGTGATAGAGCTTTTTGTGCCAAAGTCTGCATTGTTCACTTGATGCCTTCGTGTAGAAGCAATACACTTTGTCCTTGATTTCTGAGTTCATGTCTGCAACAAACAGGCTTCCTTTACTTACTCATTTGAGAGCAGCTTCACCAATCTTCTTCTTTGAGATTGTACAATCTTCTTTGTCAAATTCAACTTTGAATCATTTTTCTATGAATTGGATGACATTTAGAAGATTAACCTCAAGTCCTCCAACTAGTGCTACATCTTGAATGACAATATTATCATAAATCACATTATCATATCCCATTGTGCATCCCTTGATGTTGTCTCCAAATGTCACCAAAGGGCCAGTCATCTCTTCAAACTGTGATAACAGGGTTTTATCACTTATCATGCGCCTGGAACATCCACTATTAATGATCCACATGACTTTATTCTTCTTTCCCTGCACACAATGAGTTTCAATTGTTTTTAGCTACCCAATAAATGTTGGGAACATTCATCTTCTTTGCAGAGTTAGCAGGAGTAGAACTTGAGTTATCAAAAGAAACAGTTTTTTAGGTTGATTAACATTCTCATTTTTGACCTCGGAACCAAGATTAATTTCTTGAAGATCTTTTCTTTGTTTATGATATCTAGTCATAACCTTCATGTTACAGGGTATGCAATCAAATTTATCATAAAAAGAATAAGGATCATTAGTTTATGCTTCATTATATTTTCATGCCCATAACTTTGGCTCACTAACAGACTTTTTACAAAGATGAGTTAGGTGATTTATTGAGCCACATTACTGACACTGTTTTAGGGGCATTTGCAACATAAGCATAATTGTCACTTTTGTTGACTTCAATCTTCCCATTCCTGTTTTTCTTTTTCTTCCCTGTACTTTCATTATTTGCTTCAATTTTAGGTGTCTTGATGACTGGACTAGTCTCAGACTTTTTCTCACTTTCAGTGTTGATAGTTGATTTAACATTTTTCTTGCTTTCATCCTCATCTGCAATTTCTTGCTTGATGATGAGCTCTTCTTCACTGAAATTCACCTCACAAGCTTTGAACAAGGGTGCGTTCACCTTTTAAAGCACAACGGGAACTTCCTTGTCCAAACTTTCTTTGCCTTTACCAACTTGATTTTTCTTTTGAGATGAACTAGCATCATAGTTCAGCCCAATTGCTATGTTAGCACATGGTTTGTTCTTTTCATGATATTGGCCAACTAATTTAGAAGCATTTTTAAATGACTTAAGTTTAAGTTTATTTTTTTTAATCATTTATCTTACTACAACCTCTATCTCCTCTGCACATTTCAGCTTATTTTTAAGATATTCATCTTTTTTCCCAACATATTCTAGGCTCGCAAACTGTAGTTCTAGTTCTTGTTTCTCAGTTTCCAGTTTCTCATTCACTTTTGACAATCTATTCATTTTCTCAGTGGCAGTCCCCATGCTTGTGTGAATGTAAAATATTTCCATACTCATCTTTTTAACAATTTTCTTATATTATGAAGCATTCAAATCAATGGTGGTTAGGATGGGTACCTTAGATTTTGATGCAGATGATTCTCATTCCTTCAAGGCCATGGGAGCATAGTTTCCATATTCTTCATTGTCATATGTGTCATCCCAACTCTTTTCATCAACAATATAAGATTTTCCCTGTTGTTTCTTCAGAAGTGCTTCATACTTAGCTCCAAGTATGTCTTATCTTTCTTCACCTTCTTTGGCTTCCTGCATTCCGTGGCAAAGTGACCAAACTCATCACAGTTATAGCATCTAATCTTAGATCTGTCCATATGTCCTAACTTGTAGCCATCTTTACCAGTTGTGTTTGTTTGAGATTTTCCTTTCCAGTTATTGTTGTAGGAGGTTTGACCTTTACCCTTGAAATACTTGGGCTTCTTGACTATTATGTTGGAAACTTTTCTTGTCAGGTAGGCCATAGACTGATCCATTTCATCCAACTCATCAAGAGTGTAATATTCATCCTCTTCCAACTCCAAAATGACTTGTTTTTAGGTTCCTTATTTTTCTGCTCAACAGGCTGCACAACTTGAATTTGAGATTCAGTTTCATTTTCAGTTATTTTCTGATCATTAGCTATCAAGGCACTTGACACATCCACAATATGTCCTTGATTCAACTTTAATGATTTTCTTTGCATCATCTCCAGTTCATAGGTTTTAAGAACACCATATAAAACCTCCAAAGTTATTCTTCCTAGATCCCTCCCTTCTCTTATTGCAGAGATCTTTTGTTCCAAATGGTCATGAAGAGTGAGCAAGAACTCGAGGTTGACCTCCTCGGCATCATAGAACTTGCCATGCAGCTGCAAGTCATTTATCAGTTTGTTGAACCCTTCAAAAACCTCAGTAATGTCTTCTTTAGGTTTAGCCATGAAACCCTCATATTGTGAGATCAGAATTCTTCTTTAGTTTGACCTCACTTCCTCAGTATCTTCACACAAGATCTCTATTTTATCTCATATTTGCTTGACTGGCTCACAGATGAAAATGTTATTATACATGACATTACCAAGAGACTCAATTAGAATGAGTTGCAAGTCACTTTTAAGTGAAACTTTCTCTTTCTTCGGTTCAGTGTACGTAGATAGATCTTTAGTAGCATAGTGACCAGGAATTACTATATCATCTTCAGTTGCTTCAGGTATCCTTACCATATGAATTAAGGGTCCATACTTGATAATTCCAAGATACAGTGGATGAGCCATCCTGATGAACAACATCTTCTTCTTCTTTTATAGAGTGTAGTTTCCTTTGTCAAAGACACGGATCTTGATACTGCTAAGTTTTTATGCACTCATACTTCCAAGATCTAATCTGTTTAATTTTAGATTTTGCTCTGGTGCCACTTGTTAGGTATGAAATGCACACCGGGGGGTGAATGCGTATTTCTTGATTTTTCTTTTAAAACTAGGTAAATTGCTTTCAAGAAAAACAAGCTTTGTTGTATAGGCAATAGAACTCAATAGATTATGGAATATTTGCAGTGATAATTAGTTAACTATAAATAAACAAGAAATAACTTTCAAAACTTACTTGATTTTTTTTATTAAAAATCAAATATGTTGTGCTACAAATCTTTGTTCTCAAGTGTTTAGAAATCAACTACTTCTTGAGAGAATACAAGAAAATTCTAGATCTGTTTATTACTTCTGAACTAAGGACCCGTGACATGTTTTATAAAACAACATGCACAGTTTGTAAAAATTATACTAAAATAGACTAACACATTTTTTAAAGTCATTTTGTCTATTTCTATTTTAAATGCAGCAAATATGCATATAATCTTCTAGATATGTGACCCTCCCTTGTCCAATTCATCTTATCTCTTAATATTACACTCCTCAAACTGCATTTGTAGACTTTCCATCTTGATGATAAAATGGTTTGTTGACAGATGATCTTAAATCTTCAGGGTTGATGCTTTTTGCAATTCTTGAAACTGTTATCGAGATCTTCATATTGTATAGAGATGTCCATATCTCCACTTCCCTACATGCATTTTGACTTGTCGGTATCTCCTCTTTTCTACAAGCATTTTGACTTGTCGATATCTCCACTTCTCGACATGTAGTTTGATTTGTCGATATCTCCACTTCTCTACATGTAGTTTGACTTATCGATATCTCCCCTTCTCTACATGCTAAATTAACTTATTGACATCTCCACTTCTCTATAGGCCAAATTAACTTCTCTACAAGTAAAATGACTTCTCTACAGGTGAAGTGAATTCTCTACAAGTGAGGTGACTTCTCTACATGTCAAATTTGACTTCTCGATATAACTTGATATGTGACTTCTTGATATTTGACTTAGAACATTTTTCAATCTACAGTTTTATTCTTCACCAAGCAGTTTATCTTCATTTTGAGGCATGACCAAGCTTGATATTTTTCTAGAGTTTTATTCTTAACTTGTTGGTTGTTTACTGAAAAATACTCCAATCTAGTTTATTCAAACAATTTTATAGACTCAAGAAACATCATTACATGTTACATAAGATTATAAATCAACTAAATCTTATAATTGTCAAAGTGACTTAGTCTTGTTATGTTAAGGCATATGTGCTATTTTTTTTACCAAAGACCATCCAACCCAACCTGTATTCGCCCCTAGTGCATATTATATGTCAAGTGAGTTGTAGATGTGCTACTTGAGTCAGCAACATTTACACAATTTTTTTAAAAAATAATTTGAATGCTTTTTAATTTTATAAACTCTATAGATTTAATATGTTTTACACACAAATCTATAATTAAATTAAAACAAACATACCCCGTATATTCTATTCAAAATAGGGTATTGATAGTACATATGGCTCCTGGTAGGCCGACTCCTAAGCTCCTAACTCCATACAGCTCCTGGAAGGCCTACTCCTAGGCTCCTAACTCCATACAGCTCCTGGTAGGCCTACTCCTAAGCTCCTAACTCCATACAGCTCCTGAGAGGCCTACTCCTAGGCTCCTAACTCCACGAAGCTCCTGGAAGGAGTAGTCCCGTACACTACCACTCCTAACTAGCTCAGTCCCGCAAGCAGAACCTTGATAAACCCCAGCACGTGAGACATTGGCCCAAGCACGTGACGGGGACAACTGTCACACATCAATTATGGGAATAATCAGGGCACGTGTCAGAGGATCCTCAGAACATTCATCTACCAGTCCCACGCTGACACGAGTAAAGCATCCACTCCCGCCAGGTGTCCTCCGCTCCCAGAACCAATGGCTACGATTCAAAGGTACCAACCCCAAAACCCTATCCTTGGGCTATAAATAGCCCAAGAAGGTGAGGTTTTGGGGTTAATCATTCTTTCACACTCATACACACACGCAGCAACCTTACATTCATATTCATCTCCATCTTCCCAAAAAGCTAGTTCTTACTCTCACGCCGGAGGCGCCGCGGGACTCCAACCTCCCTTCCGGTGTTATTTTGTAGGAACCCAACCACAGCTACACCTCTACAGCGGAGAAGGATCCAGGATGTCATCGAAGGAGCAGCCCCGCCACCAGGAGTTATCATTTGGCGCTAGAAGGAGGGGCTCGCTCCATCCTTGGGTCTCGGTGCCCCTGGATTCACCTTCATCAACAAGCTCTTCAAAGAGTCCATTTATTCAAACTTGTAAGAACCCAAGCAACCAACCTTTTCCATAAGCATGAATGTTGTTTATTTCAGCCACGTTTGTGTGTGCTCGTTATTTTAGGCCACGTTTGTGTAAGCCCGTTTTGTTAATTTAAGCCACATTTGTGTGAGCTATCGTTAGTTTTAATCGTTATTGCTCTAGTTTGAATATGGCATTTGCGTTGTACTTCATCGTTGAATAGTCCCATAAAATTGTTTGAACTGCCCCCAGGAAGCTACTTGTTAGTTTTTGTTATTATTCTGGGTAGTTTTTGCAAATTTCATAAAGCAACCATAGACCGATATTCCATGTGGCATATTGTTGTTATTTGTTGTTGGTATTGTTGAGAAATGGCAAGACCAGGAAAGAATACCTCTGGAAGACCATCTGCTAGTGCTCAGGTCCAGGAGCCGGACCACTCCCAGGCCTTTGACCCAGGAGCCGAGAGAGAAACGTTCCAGGAGCAACCACTACACACTCTCGTAGTGGAGAGAATTTAAACACCAGGGATGCCAGGACCCTCATAGAGCTCAATCAGTACAAGTACACCAATGTCCCGGTAGCCGAAGAGCACATGGCCAACCTTACAAGCGATGAACTAGCAGAAGCAATCAGACTATACAGACAGGAGCAGACATGGCTCCAAGAAGAGGCCGAACTAGAGGAGGAGCCGGAGGAGTCCGGGGACTCCCAGCAATCAAAGAGGTCTGTGTTCGACCGCATTGGAGCCAAAGGAAAGAAAAGCAAAAAAGATCAAGGCAAGAAAGAAGTAGAAGCTGCTAAACAGAGAAAGTTGGAAGAAGTCCGGGAGCAAATCAGGAAAGAAGAAGAAGCAAAGCTTGAGCTAAAGATCCAGAAGAGAATGCAATTAGAAGAAGAGAAGTTGTTGGCCAAGTCTAGGAGCAAAAGAACCCGGAGAGACCCTACTCCGGAGCTGATTTCTGATGATAAAGAAGAAGAGAAGCAGAAGGACCTCAAAGATATGATCTATGAATTGCAGAGGAAGATGGACAGAGACTCAGGAGTGGAGATTGGAGAAACACTCACTCCTTTCAGCCACTCCTTGGAAGCTATCCCCCGGCAGCGGGACTTGAAACATTACAACTTTGACTCCTTTGATGGTCTGGGAGACCCGGAGGAGCACCTGAACTACTTTGAGCATATAGCGCAGATATACTACTACAACGACTTGACGAAATCAAGGTTCTTCGCTTCAACTCTTAAGGGAGGGGCCCAGAGATGGTTCAGCAGAATCCCTTCCCGTAACATCCACTCTTGGAAGGAATTTCGAGCCTCCTTCCTTCGGAGATTTCGGGAAAACAAAATGCACGAAATGCACATGTGTCACCTGGAGACGATCCGGCAGCATGACAATGAGTCCCTCTCTGCATACATGCATCGGTTCCAGGAAGCAATCAATAAAGTTTCAAGTCTGGATGAGAGGGAAGCTTTAAGCATTTTCAGAAGAAACCTGGACCCAGACCACAACGAGAGGTATATTGTGGAGCTAATCAATAAGGAGCCGCAAAGTCTGACAGCAGCTTACTCAATGGCTGCCAGATTCATTAAGGAAACAGATGTGCTCCAGAAAATGAGGATGACCCAGAATGGGGGGTCCAGGAGTAAAAACACTAATGAACGACCGAAAGGGGGTTACCATCAGGACAAGAAATTCAAGCAAAACAACCAAAGCCAAGAAAGACAAGCCAACCCGGTTTTCCAGAGACTTGGTCCGAAGCAAGAGTCGAACATCGACCCAGGACCCGTAAAGCAAGCTCGGGAGCCGAAGCAGGAGCCGGACTGGACTCCTCTCAACAGGACCCGGGAGGAAATCTTGAAAGAAGTCAAAGACAAGCCTTTCTATTATCCTCCAAAGCCAATGCAAACTCCCCCGGAGAGCAGGCCCTTTAATAGGTAGTGTGATTATCACGAGACCCATGGCCACAAGACCGAGAATTGCTTATCACTCAAGTACTTCATTGATGACCAAGTGAAGAAGGGGAATATGAACAAGTACTTAGTTCAGGACAGCAGCAGAGGGGAAGCGCAGAAGAAAGGAAAGAATGTAGTCAATGTGGTCCTAGGCGGATCCTACTCCCCACCCCGGAGCCCGGACTTCGGCGAAGAAGTGCTCTCAATCCAATCACTCCCAGACCTGGTGATATCCTTCAGTAGCAAGGACTACGAAGGAGTCAACCCTCATCACAATGCAGCTTTGGTTGTCACTCTGGACATCTTTAACAATGAAGTGAGAAGAATGCTCATAGACAATGGTTCCTCAATAAATATTCTCTTCAAACACACAGTGGATAGAATGCAGTTAGGGAGCGTCCGCTCAAATGAATGTCGGGAGGACCCACTCTATGGCTTCGGCCATAACTTAGTCCCGATCCAAGGAACTTTATATTTGCCAGTCATTTTTGGATCTGCTCCTAACCAAGTGACTCATGTCATCAAATTTTACGTGATCAACGCTCCTTCTTCATACAACGGAATCATTGGCAGATAAGCTATAACCATGATGCAAGCAATAACTTCAATCTCCCATCTCAAGATCAAATTCCCAACCCCGACAGGAGTCGGAGAGATTAAAGGAGATTATGGAGTTGCTGTAACATGCTACAACCAGGGGTTAGTTATGGCAGAAACCCATCAAGATAACAAGAGGAAGGCTACGGTCCTTCGCAAGCAACAAAGCATGAAGAAGCACCGACCCCGGACAAGGGAAGAAGCAAACAAAACAAGTCTAGAAGAACTGGCAAGCAACCAAGTCATGGTACTGGACAAGACAAGTCGAGTCCTAGACCAAAATTGTTCTACCATGCAAGAAACCAAAGAACCTGAACAAGCAAACACCTATCTGAAGAAGAACTCTGAAGCCCAAATTCATGAAATAGTTTCAAACAAAGAACAAGCAAAAATCGAGGCCGCAGTCGAAACAGAAGAAGTCGAAGTGGATAAAAACAATTCTAGCAAAAAAGTGAAGGTTGGGTCAGGACTCGAGGAGTCCTTCAAGGAGAGATTAGTATCCCTGCTCCGGGAGTACAGAGCTGTTTTTGCCTGGAGTCCAAGGGACATGCCAGGACTACATGAGTCCATAGCAATGCACAGCTTGGATGTCAACCCCAACAGGAAACCAGTAAAACAGAAGAGAAGAAACTTTGCTCCGGAGAGGCAAAGAGCCATTGACGAAGAAGTAGAAAAGCTACTCAAAGCAGGAATCATCAAAGAAATCAAATATCCGGAGTGGCTAGCTAATGTGGTCATGGTTAAGAAGTCCAACGGCAAATGAAGAATGTGTGTGGACTATACTGACCTAAATGACGCATGCCCGAAGGACCCGTATCCTCTTCCAAACATTGATCAACTGATAGATGCCACCTCAGGACATGTCATGCTAAGTTTCATGGATGCATTCTCCGGATACAACCAGATAAAGATGAACCCAAAGGACATCTCCAAGTCAGCATTCATAACTCACAGAGCACTCTACGCTTATGTGATGCTACCTTTCGGGCTTACCAACGCAGGATCCACTTACCAAAGAGCAATGAACAGGATATTCAAGTCCCAGATTGGGAGGAATTTGGAGTGCTATGTCGATGACATGATTTCCAAATCAACAACTATACCAGGGCATGTGAAAGATCTGAAGGAATGCTTTGAAAACCTAAGGAAGAACCAACTCAAGCTAAATCCGGAGAAATGCACCTTCGGAGTAGGAGCAGGCAAGTTCCTAGGATTCATGATCAGCAAAAGAGACATAGAAGCCAATCCGGAGAAAATAAAAGCAAACCAGGAGATGAAAGCTCCCAGGACCCAAAAAGATGTGCAGAAGCTAGCAGGATCACTAGCAGCACTCAGGAGATTTGTCTCAAAACTAGTAGAGAGGTGCCTACCTTTCTTTGATTTACTCAAAGGAGCAACCAACAAGAAAGAGGTAAACTGGAATCCGGAGTGCCAGAAAGCATTCGAGGAAATCAAGTCCTACCTCTCTCAACCACCAGTCCTCACTAAAGCTAAGCCAGGAGAGCCTCTCTACTTATACTTGTCAGCAGGAGCACAAGCCGTAGGAGCTGCCCTAATCAGGGAGGAGAATGGAACGCAGCAACCAGTCTACTATGTAAGCCAAGTCTTAAAAGATGCAGAAATAAGATACCCAAGATTGGAGAAGTTTGCCTTTGCTTTGGTTACAACCTCAAGGAAACTCAAGCACTACTTCCAAGGGAGGGAAATCAGAGTAGTGACAAATCAACCACTAAGGAAAATAATCCACAAGCCAGATATATCGGGAAGACTTGTCAATTGGGCTATGGAATTGAGCCAGTTCAACATAAACTTCATTCCCAGGACTGCAATCAAAGCTCAAGCTCTTGCAGATTTCATAATCGAATGCAACTTCCCAAAAGAAGACCCAGAACAAATGGACATGGATCAGGAGCCAAAAAAGGAAATGAGTCCGGGAGCCTGGACCTTAAAGGTAGATGGTTCTTCAACAAGCGAGAGGTCGGGAGCCGGACTTATACTCAAGAGTCCAGAAGGATCCAAAATTCAGACAGCTATATCTTTCAGCTTCCCAGCAACAAACAATCAAGCAGAATATGAGGCGTTGATCGCAGGACTAAAGCTCTCTCGGACTCTAAGGGTCCAGGACATAAAAATCTACAGTGACTCCCAGATAGTGGTCAAGCAAACAAATGGAGAATACATAGCAAAGGACCCTACTCTGGCGAAGTACCAAGCACTGGTTCAGAGCTACTTAGCTTCAATTCCAAGCCACCAAGTCCTCCAGATATGCCGAGAAGAAAATGAAGAAGCGAATATCCTATCCAAATTAGTCCGGAATTCATCAGATCTGGATTGCTCAGTCTACTTCGAAGAACTCCACAAACCATCAATTGAATCCGGAGAGATCTTGGAAATAGAAGGCACTCGAAATTGGATGACTCCTTTCATAAACTACTTGGACACAGGGGAGCTCCCATAAGACAAAGGAAAAGCTCAAAGATTGAAAGCAAAAGCAGCCAAGTTCTTCCTCGAAGAATGAGCACTCTACCGCAGGACCTTCTCATCTCCTATCCTGAAATGCATTGGCCCAGAAGAAGCAAAGTACTGTTTGGCAGAAGTGCATGAAGGGATATGCGGAGACCGCATGTCCGCAAAGGCCCTAGCTCATAAGATTATAAGAAAAGGCTACTACTGGCCAACCATTCATCAGGATGCAATAGAATTCGTCAAGAAGTGCAAGGAATGTCAGCTCTTCAGCAATGTGTCCAGGATAAGCCCAGTCCTACCATCCTCAGTCCTGTCACCTATCCCCTTCGCTGTTTGGGGTATTGATATTATGGGACCCTTCCCTCGAGCAAAAGGAGACCTCAGGTACCTACTAGTCTCTATTGACTACATGACAAAATGGGTTGAAGCAAAAGCAATGAGGATAATCAATCAGCAGGACTGCATAAAGTTTATGGACAACATTTTGATGAGGTTCGGGATACCACGAGTCCTAGTATCAGACAATGGGCCCCAATTCATCGGATCAGAGTTCGAGTCCTACCTCCAAGAGCGCGGGATCAAGCACAAAAAATCATCAGTGGCATATCCCCAAGAAAATGGCCAAGTAGAAGTAACCAACAGAATTCTGCTCTGAGGTATCGAGAAAAGACTCAAAGAAAGCAAAAGCAAGTGGCCAGAAGAACTACCAAGCGTACTTTGGTCCTACAGGACAAGCCCAAGGACAAGCACTGGAGAAACTCCATTCAAACTAGCCTATGGAACAGAAGCAATGCTGCCTATTGAAGTGGGCTCTCCTTCCCACAGAGCAATAAACTTTGAAGAAGAAGCAAATGAAGAAGGACTCAAAACAAACATGGAACTAATTGATGAGGTCCGGGACCAAGCTGTGGAAAGAATGGAAAAATACAAGGAGAAAACAAGAGAGCACTTCCGTAAGAAGTCAAGAGTCAAAAACTTCCAAGTTGAAGACTTAGTTCTTCGAGACACTGAAGCATCAAATCCCGCAAATACCGAAAAGTTAATGCCCAAATGGGAAGGACCATACAAGATCAAAGAAGTCCTCAGGCCAGGAACCTACAAGCTCCTGAACATGGATGGCTCAGAAGTCCCAAACACCTGGCATGGACTAAGGCTAAGGAAATTCTACCAGTAGTAAAGCAAACAAAGCAACCAAAAATCTTGTAGCCAATATGGCAAGCAACCAATATGTTTCTCCTTCTATATTGTATGAGTGATCAATGAAAAGCTTTTTCTTTAACTCGCATATTTTTCAAAAGCACCACTAGTCCGGACAAGCTATTAGTCAGGACTAGAGCAACCAATTTTTTACTTAGAATTGATTTTCTAACTAAAAGCCACCACTAGTCCGGACAAGCTATTAGTCAGGACTAGAGCAACCAATTTTTACTTAGAATTAATTTTCTAACTAAAAGCAACCACTAGTCCGGACAAGCTATTAGTCAGGACTAGAGCAATCAATTTTTACTTAGAATTACTTTTCTAACTAAAAGCAACCACTAGTCCGGACAAGCAACTAGTCAGGACTAGAGCAACCAATTTTTTACTTAGAATTGATTTTCTAAGTAAAAGCCACCACTAGTTCGGACAAGCTATTAGTCAGGACTAGAGCAACCAATTTTTACTTAGAATTAATTTTCTAACTAAAAGCAACCACTAGTCCGGAAAAGCAACTAGTCAGGACTAGAGCAACCAATTTTTTACTTAGAATTGATTTTCTAACTAAAAGCCACCACTAGTCCGGACAAGCTACTAGTCAGGACCAGAGCAACCATTTTTTACTTAAAATTAATTTTCTAAGCCACCACTAGTCCGGACAAGCTGCTAGTCAGGACTAGAGCAACCATTTTTACTTAGAATTAATTTTCTAACTAAAAACCACCACTAGTCCGGACAATCTACTAGTCGGGACTAGAGCAGCCAATTTTACTTGGATTGAATTTTCTAGCTAAAAGAAAACATTAGTCCGGATAAGCTATTAGTCAGGACTAGTGCAATAAATTTTACTTGGAAAATTATTCTAAGGCAAAAAACAAGCAACAAAAATAAAGCTAAACAATAGCAAAAAATCAAGAGTTGCCGGACCCAAACGACCCCAGAGCAAAGTACATATAACAAACACCAAATTTATCAAGTTTCAAATCAGCAGCAGAGTTAT
This sequence comes from Apium graveolens, assembly GCF_009905375.1. NCBI lineage: Eukaryota > Viridiplantae > Streptophyta > Magnoliopsida > Apiales > Apiaceae > Apium > Apium graveolens. The sequence continues at coordinate 82,598,980 of NC_133652.1, forward strand.
AAATCAAAATTACAAATTCAAGGCTCTGGAGAATCATGAGGTAGGAAACTAGGGCAGGGCCCATCAAACGGCTCCGGATCCCCTAGCCCCAGCTCAAAGTCCTCATTCGCCTTGATGAATTCAGTGACAAAGCTATCCCAATCGGCATCCGGATTGGTCTTGATGTGTCGTTCAGCAACCAGCCAGTAGCGAGCTATCTCCGGAGCACAGCATTGGCAAGGGGCCCTATCGTACTCCTCAGATCTTTTAAATTCGGCTATAACTTCAGACTCCGGACGCACAGCGGACATCTGTCTCCGGAGCTCAGCTAACTCTGATTTCAAGTCAGAAACCTCCTTTTCAGCATTTTCCGCCCGGATGGTTACTTCATTCAGGTGCTTATTCAGTCCGGACAGAGAATTGTCTTTCACAATTATCTGATCCCGAAGCTGGATAATCTCAGCATCCTTATCGGCAACAGCAGTCCGGAAGCCTTTGAGCTCATTATATGCAAGAGAGGCTGAACAGGTGTTAGGGCAAAAACACGCACTAATATTCACGCAAGTATACGCGTTCGCAAGTAATATAGAATACTTTCTAGTTCGTTCCCTCAGAGACTCAGACTAAATTATTGTCTAATTAAACTCACTCACCAATGTATGATTACTTCTCAATGTTAAGATAATAACACTTAAAATTGTTGATTAAATATTAACTATAATTAACTACTTAATTAACCACTTAACTAACACTTCAATTTATCAATAATAAAACACTCATGAGATCACAACTTCATTATTACTTCCTTCTATAGCCATTGTTATTACCTTTAGCATGTGACAGTGATGATATTAATCGAATAACACAAAACTGATAAAATCCAACTTTCATTGTACTAATACCATTCTACCAAGCATCCACAATTAAGATAGAAGTTGAATAGTCATCAATTATGTTGAGTTCCTATATGTCTACAGAAATTGACAACACAACGATTTAAGCTCAAGTTATTCCTTTTGATTACATAGGGCAAATAAAATTGTTAGAGTTACCCACTAATCATGCTCAACATACATGAACCTATGCTAGCATGGCAAGTTCTAAATCTCAAGATCCACCGTCGCTTCACAAGAGATTAACACCATATCTTATATGTTCGCGACGCACATAAGACGAATACGCACAACCAATACTAGATATCATGCAATCATCACACACTAAAGTATTAAACAATTAACTAAAGAATTCCATAATAAATCCGTTGCAACCCCATGATCACGATTAGCCCATAATAGAACTTATCGCCATCATGGGTTCATATGAAATCATGATAAACAAACACAAGAAAATAATAACTAAACTAATTATATTAAAACAGAGTACGTCACAAGAGTAAATAAGTCAAAGCAAGAAAACTAGCATCCAACGTTACAACGAAACAAGAGTCACAAGAAAATATGCTTCCTCTTCGTTGCAGTGTGCTAAATCGGTCTTCTTCCTTATCTCCTTCGCTTCTTGCATAAAACACAATCTAAAACATAATCCCCTTCTTACTCTCTGTGAAAATGTCTCAAATCTACCTATATAATAGTCCCATAAAACTCAGATTACATAGAAGTTGGAAGCCAAACAGAAGTAGAAGTCTAAAATAATTTATCTTTTTCCCCGACCCTGCGCGGCCGCTCAGCATAGCTGCGCGGGCGCGCAGGTTACTGCGCGGCCGCTCAGCATTGCTGCGCGGGCGCGCAGGCCTCTACTGGAAAAAATCCAGGTTTGCTCCGTTTCTTCGCCGTAATCTGCCCATTCCTTTCCTCTCGCAATGGTGAACACATGCCAAGGCTTATTCTTGATGATTCCTCCCCCGAAATGCAACTAATACCCTGAAATGCATAAACACTAGAAAAACGCATCAAATACACAAAATACTTGATTTCAAGACACCAATTTAAGCCATTTTAAGACGTTCTAAGTGGTATAAAATGCCACTTATCACACCCCCAAACTTAAATCGATGCTTGTCCTCAAGCGTCACAGACTCAAAAACAAATAAAAATATGCATGAATGCAATCTATATGAAAATGCAACGATCCCCCTTAATACAATTAACCAACCAAATTGTCACATCTCAACGAATGCAGTTAGACAACTAAAGATCAATAAACTCATGCAAACGGACATACAGCCAGAAACGTGGTGTGTGCAAATGCTTAACAGATATGCTTCAGAACTAGACCAATTACTATGACTAGACTATCCTCAAGGCAATCCTACGATTATATAAAGAATAAAAATTCTAGGCACAAAGTGATATACAACACTACAAGAACTCTGGAGCTTACTACGGAATCGTGCTTTTTATTTACAACTCAAATGCTTATTTGACCGTGCAATGAGTGAGGTCCACAAAAGACTTATACAATGGTATCCATGTAACGAGCGTTAGGTTAGCGGATCCCAGACTCTAAAAGCCTTAGGTCACTAGGCACAAAGTCCCCTAAGAACTTAATAACTCGAATACCAAAGAGCCCACTCTTGATCAATTATGCAAAAAAAAAATTTCTTTTTTTTTATTTTTTTTTATTTTTTATTTTTATTATTTTTTTTTAATAACTTCTGAGCAAGTGTGTTTCGCTCCATCTTGCTCAACCCTAGACTACTCGCAACATATGTGAGCCGGCTACTAGCCATTTGACGCCTAGCCACAACTAGCAACAACTTCCATATTTTTTTCTCCAAAATTTTTTCTTTTTTCATGTCTTTATCACTAAAAACCTATAATCGAATTCTAAGCATAATAAGTAGATTGACCTTGAAAATAACCAAATCATAACAACAATCTAGCCCTTACGCATTCTTTAAGACTTAGTGGACTTACAATTGTTTCTAGCATGCATATCAACCTACACAACTTAATATCACTTTTAATGCTATCACTACACTCGCATCAATATCACAATTCAGTCGATAACTTATTGCAAAAGGGATCATGGTAAATGCATGAGCTACATGACATTCATAAAAAAAAAATGGCATAAATTATGCAACTATATGAACTAAACTATCATGAATATGCAACTAAATGACACACACACAATATTCCTTAACTACCACCCCCAAACTAAAAATCTTCACTGTCCTCAGTGAAAGTAGTAGAAAGGAACACAGGGTATACCTACTCGGAGTCATCATCATCATCACCCTCAGTGGGTGGAGTATCAGGCGGTGGGTATGCAGAGTCCTCACCAAAAACTGGCCACTGGATATCAGCTCCAAGGCCTCGAAAAGCAGTCCCTAACGCAAGGGTGAGCTCCTGAGCAAACCTGCTCTGCGTCTCATACATGGCATCCATCCACCGTGAAAGCCTCCTATACTGGGCATCACCTATCCCAGCACCCTCCTGAGCTCTCGAAGAACCAGCCTCACCACGCCCTGGCCTAGCCATAGTAGCACCTCGTGCTGGACGCCCTCCTGGAAGACGATAACCCAGCCCATGCTCCTCAGGCTCACCACCAGTCCACTCCTGCATCCCATTCAGAGTGCCAGAATCAATCGGAGCGGCTGGCAACTGTAACTGCTCATGAGCCGGCCAGTTCACTCCCACTGATCAGCATAGCTTCGTAACCGTAGATGCATAAGGGATGTTCATATGCTTTGCTCCCCTCAAAAACTTCAGAATTCCTTGGTAGATAAACTCACCAAGGTCCACATAGTACTCCTCATTCAGAATTCCCCACAACAACTGTGCTCTCTCAACTGTGACCTCGTGTGCATGTGAAGAAGGCAAAATATTAGCACATATAAATGCATTCCATGCACGGGCATACCTGTTCATGGCGATCGCCGGAAAGTGACGATACTCATTATTGGCTGGACTGCGGTTCCAAACTGTGCCCGGTCGACAGAGAGTCGCACAAATCAAATCCAAGTCAAAATCCTCAGCAGTCTTTTCATTCCAGTTCTCCTCCTCGGGCTTCCTCTCTCGCTGTCCAATCACACAGCGAATCGCCGCAGGATGATAATCAACCGTCAGCCCACGGACTACAGAAAACCCATTCTTTTCAGCCTTCGCGTTCGCGTAGAACTCGCGAACAACGCTCATTGGTACTGCTTCGGGTGACTCATAAAAAGCTATCCACCCTGTAACACCCCCAGATCCGGGGTCGGGGATCCGGGTCGTCACGGTCTTTCTTTCCACAATATCACTTTACTTAATTAATAATAATAACCTTATGCTGTGACCCCACACTAACACACACCACAACCCGTTATAGTCTCAGAGATGAAATTGAAATAAGTACAAGTCTTTGAATCCACCATTTAACAGTTATTACAACCCAAAATGATTACTTGATAAATTTACAGTTAATTGCCATTATCTGCCACAAGTTATAATTATACATAATTTGATTCTCAAAAGTAGATGGTCTGAACTACAATAGATCTACCTCTGCAGCTATAGCAGCTACAACATCATCGGGAAGACGCGGGACGCTTCCCACGCGCTTGCGCTGGGTCTGCTGGAGTCTGGCCATCTCTTCTAACTGTTGTTGTGTGATGAAGAAATAAAGCAAGAGTGAGCCTTACAGCTCGCAAGATAATACATAGTGATAATAATAATATAAGTATCTAAATGGATACTTAATAGAATCTCTATCATGTGTAAGATAATTACTTACTAGATATAAGTAAAAACAAGGAATGAAGTTACCAATACTTCACTACACTTATATCATTTATAAAGCTACTTGAACTACCACCGTTCAAAGTATTATAAGTTTTTAAAAAAAAACATCCCATAGATGAGACCACAAGTTAAGACTTGAATAGATTCAATCTTTGAAATATTATTGAATGAAATAAAGTTACGAGATACTTTATTTAGTCCCGATATATATATATCCACATATATATCTCTTAAACATTTCCTGGAACCTCTGTTATGTAAAGCATGAACAGAGTTTGAAACATCCAATGAATTTTGGAAAGGAAAAGAATTTTGGCATAAACCAGATATCTTGCTGATCAGGCAAAGATACCAATAAGTAACCTTTTCTACTAGTAGATGGATGAATCCCCCACAGGTCATCACCCTGGCCACATAAGAACCTTGTGCTGGACCGCCACCCGGCCTCTTACGCGTTGATGGACTGCCACCCAGCCACTTACACTTTGATAGACCGTACCCCGGCCTGTCGCTTATGCCGACTCAATTAGATGGGCTTACTTCCCGAACATTGGGCAAGTAATCAATTCATTTATCAAAACAGTAACCTTGTTGCGAATATAAAATACACCACAGAGCCGGATCCCCAAGATTTTGAGCGAATATTCAAGTCTCCTTCGAAAGGAAGATCTTAAATCGGAAAACGAGTTTTGGGATCCGCTCTAACTTTTAAAATCATTTTGAAGACTCGAAAACATTTTTAAGAATGTTTGGAGTAAAGCTGATTTAATGAAATAAATCAGTCCCGATATATTAGAAAATATCTGAATATTATTATTTAAATAATATTCTCATAAAGAATTATCTTTATAAAAATAATTGAAGTAGAAGTATTACAACTTATACTTGAAACGAGTATTAAATAACCAAAGATACACTTATATGAAAGTATTATCTTTATTTGAATAATCGAAAATAAGTTTGATTATTGACACCTTATTCTTTAATAAAATAAAGAATATATTTCAGTAATAAGCGGAGTCATAATACCTCGAATGAATATTGTAAATAATATTCATAAAATAAAGGAGTCATACATCCTCGATTGAATATCCAAGTAATATTCAATAATAATATAAAGGAGTCATAAGCCCTCGAATAATATTCGAAATAATATTCAATAATAAAATAAAGGAGTCATAAGTCCTCGGATGAATATTCGAAATAATATTCAATAATTAATATAAAGTTATCGAATAACCCTTATTCGATTAATAGCTTGGAAAACTATAACCATATATATATATAAATATATATATATATATATCCATATCCATATATACAAAATCTACTCGGGATCCTCGACTCCCGGTTTTAGAAAATATTTTCACCTTTGGGTCCCTATACTAAGGGTATATGCAAGTTACCGCTATCCTCTAGCATAGGTATTATGCAACTATAAGCATTTGAACCAACAGATATATAAATCAAGAATATGAAACAGGCATGCATATATACCATATCACATGCTACAATATAACGCAAGAATTTGCTAATAACCAATATGCATTTATCGCAAGATCATGCATATACACATATTCATCACAACAACAGTATAACGGGTAGAAAACTTGCCTGAGCGACTTGGGGTGATAAAAGGCTCGGGACGAGTCTGGTAACCTATAAACAACAAGTAAGTTGGAATTAAACCAAAATCACTTGTAAATCTATACTTTAACTAACTTAGACTCTAACGCTTGTTTTGCGCTCACTGATTCGCTTAAGTCACTCGGGTACCCTCGGCTCCACCATTTTTAATAATTTAACCTTTACGAGTTTTAAAGCGATTCCTTCGCGAGTGTCTTACCAACTGCCTAACACACTTACCATAAATGTTTCATACATTAATTAATCCTTTTTGGTCTTTAACCTATGTTTCAAAGTAAGGCAAGGGGAAAAGTTTCATTCGCGAAACGCCGTTACTTGAAACGGTCGTTTCTCCTAAACCGTGCATCGGAATCGAACGAACTACATATCAAAACGAAGCTCGTAACATGAGCTATCTAAACATGGCAGTGGTCATAATCTAGCAGGGGGTTCTCGGGTCCTAATGCTATGCACAAAAACAGTCCAAAGAAAATCGGACGTTACGACGGCTATGTTTACGCGATTTCCAATATTTTAAACCATTCAAAACCATCCCAAATCAACCTCAAATCCAACATACAACCAACATCCATCTTTATCACATCATAACAACCCCAACCAATTCAATTAATCATTCATACTTATGCCTAAACTTAACTTTAATCATACTTAAGTTCTTTTAATCAAAACCACAACATTTACCATTCCATTTCACTACCATTTCAAATCCCAAACTCTAATCACAACAACAAGCTACAATATCATCCTACTAATCAAAATCATCTTATAATATATAGGAATCTAGGGTTTGGAGATGGTATACCTTCCTTGAAGTGGTGGGAGGAGCTAGGAAGCCTTAAGAAGCTTTGAGAAGTCTTAAGAATGCTTGGATCTTCAAGAAAAACAAGAAAAACTTCAAGTTAAAAACTTGAAAACACTATTCATAGTCTTCTTCTTTGATTAAATGAAGAAGATTGAGAAGGAATTAATGGCTTAAACTCATGATATAGCCCTAACTAAGCATGAAGATGATTAGGGAATTTACTCACCAATTTAGGAAGCTTGGATCTTGAATTTTTGAAATTTCTTGCCTAATGAATAGTGAAAAGCCGAGAGCAAGGATGAACAAGGCCTTGGTTCTTTTTGATTTTTGATGAAGAATGAATTTACTTGGCTTGGTTGCTTTGCTTTTGTGTTTGATTTAGTCAATTACCTTCTTGCCCTTGAATTTGTGTGGTTACAAAGCCACCACACCTCCTTCCTTCCCATGTCATGCTTGTGTCATCCTCATGATGTCATCCTCCCTTCCTTGTCCTCTTTCTATTGGTTGGATGACATCATTCCCACTAATCCCTTTGATTAACTTCCTAATCGTTTGCCTAATGACCGCTGATCTGTTATACGGTTCGCTTAACTTCGTTCTCGTTTATCGTTTGAAGGATCATACCCGGGATCTTATTACTTAGTTTCCCTTAACCTTTCTCAATACATTATATTCCTTTTTATGATCCTCTATTATAATCCTTTAATTTAAATCCTTTTTATCCTGTTATCATATACTCAATTCTCTCCGTATCTTGTGGATTTCCGGGAAAAACCAAAGTGTTCGGAATTGGATTCTGACGATCTTTACATACACTTATATACTACATAGAGTACTAATAATATCCCAGAATATCCATAACAGAACCCCTACATAGTGTGGCGTGAAAAGTTTTCTCATTCAGCTAAAACACTATTCACAAGGGTTACAAAAAGTTGAAAATTTTGGGGGTTATTACAGTCTCCCCTCCTTAAAAGGATTCCGTCCCGGAATCAAACAGAAAACAAATGGGGGTACTTTTCTAGCATTGTGCTCTCTAGTTCCCAAGTTGATTCTTCCACGTTATGATTCCGCCATAGTACTCTGACTAGCTTGATCACTTTATTCCGAAGCACCTGCTCCTTCTTATCCATAATCCTTACTGGCGTCTCCACGTAAGTTAGATCTGGCTGCATATCCACCTGCTCGTACTCCACTATGTGCCTGGCATCCCGATGATACCTCCTTAGCATTGACACATGGAACACATTATGAACTTGTTGCAAATTAGGGGGTAGGGCTAGCTCGTAAGCTAACTTTCCAATCCGTCTTAATATCTCAAAAGGTCCAATGTATCTAGGGCTTAGTTTTCCTTTCTTTCCGAACCTCATTAATCCCTTCCAAGGGGATACTTTCAGCAGTACTAAGTCCCCTACTTCATATTCCTTGTCCTTTCGGGCTAGGTCTGCATATTTCTTCTGTCTGTCTTGGGCTGCCACAAGTCGCCCTCTGATAAGATCCACTATATCTTTGGTCCTTTGGACCACTTCGGGTCCGAGCATCTTCCGCTCTCCTACTTCATCCCAGTATAAGGGAGATCGACACCTTCTTCCGTACAGGGCCTCATAAGGCGGCATTCCGATGCTAGCATGAAAGCTATTGTTATAAGAAAACTCGATCAACGGCAAGTGATCATCCCAACTTCCTTTAAGGTCTATTGCACAGACTCTCAACATATCTTCTAGTGTCTGGATGGTCCTTTCACTCTGTCCATCCGTCTGGGGATGGTACGCGGTACTCATATTTAACTTGGTCCCCGCACACTCCTGAAAGCTCCTCCAAAATCTGGAGTTGAACCTGGGGTCTCGGTCTGAGACAATGGACGCTGGGACTCCATGTTGCGTCACTATTTCCTTAAGATAAAATGTCCACCAGTCTATCGACTGTGTATCTCTCATTGATAGGAATGAAATGAGCTGACTTTGTCAGTCGGTCTATAATTACCCAAATGGTGTCGTGATTGGCTTTCGTCCTGGCAAGCCTACAACAAAATCCATCGCTATCTGTTTCCATTTCCATTCGGGAATCTCCAGGGGTCGCAAAAGTCCACTGGGTCTCTGGTGCTCTGCCTTTACTCTTTGGCAAGTCAAACACTTGTTTACCCATTCTGCTACGTCCCTCTTCATGTTGGGCCACCAGTAATATTCCTTCAAATCCCTATACATCTTGGTACTTCCCGGGTGAATGGAATACCTTGAACTATGGCTTTCATCCAAAATCTCATCTTTAAGTTCTTGAACATTCGGAACCCAAATTCGGTAGGAGTACCTCATTATCCCTTTATCATCTTTCTCGGTATGGATCTCCTCTCCAGTCATTGACTCTCTGCCTTCATTCATTATTTTCTCCTGGCACAATCTGATCTTTTCCAATAACTCTGGCTGCATTGAGATCTCAAAAAGCTTTTCAGTTCCGGTTCCGGTTACCTTTACTTCTATTTCCATTCTCTCAAAATCCCTTATCAACTTTTCCGAAGTCGTTATCATTCTGAGTCTTTCCTTTCTACTAAGGGCATCAGCCACCACATTGGCTTTCCCTGGATGATAGAGAATCTCACAATCATAGTCCTTGATTAGTTCTAACCATCTCCTCTGGCGCATGTTGAGCTCTTTCTGCGTAAATATGTACTTGAGGCTCTTATGGTCTGTGAAAATCTCGCACTTCTCTCCATACAAGTAGTGCCTCCAAATTTTTAAAGCAAATACTATTGTCGCGAGCTCAAGGTCATGAGTAGGATATCTAACCTCGTATTCCTTCAATTGTCTCGACGCATACGCAATAACTTTACCGTGCTGCATAAGCACACATCCTAATCCTTTGTGCGACGCGTCACTATATATCACAAAATCTCCTTTTCCGTCCGACAATGCCAATACCGGAGCCGTTATCAACCTTTTCTTTAATTCCTGAAAACTGTTCTCGCATTTCTCCGTCCATTCAAACTTCTCCGTCTTACGAGTAAGTCGTGTCAAAGGGGCTGCGATCTTCGCAAAGTCCTGAACAAATCTACGATAGTAGCCGGCCAATCCTATGAAACTCCTTACCTCTGTGGGTGTGGTTGGCCTTTCCCAATTTGAGACCGCCTCTATCTTGGAGGGGTCGACCAATACTCCTTCTTTATTGATCACATGTCCTAAAAACTGTACTTCATTCCGCCAGAATTCACACTTCGAGAATTTGGCATATAACTGCTCCTCTCTGAGTATTCCTAGAGCTATCCTCAAATGCTCTGCACGTTCTGCCTCAGTCCTTGAGTAGATCAAAATATCATCGATAAAAACTATCACACACTTGTCCAAGTACTTCTTAAATACTCTATTCATTAAATCCATGAAAGCCGCTGGGGCGTTGGTTAATCCAAAGGACATTACCAAGAACTCATAATGCCCATACCTGGTACGGAACGCTGTCTTGGAAATATCTTCGGGTTTAATCTTTAGTTGGTGATATCCAGTTCTCAGGTCGATCTTGGAAAAATAAACAGCATCCTTTAGCTGGTCAAACAGATCGTCTATTCTAGGCAATGGGTACCTGTTCTTTATGGTTAGCTTGTTCAACTCTCGATAGTCGATGCACAACCTCATGCTCCCATCTTTCTTCTTAACAAATAAAACCGGTGCTCCCCACGGAGACACACTGGGTCTTATCATACCCCTATCCAAGAGTTCCTGCAATTGGATAGCTAATTCCTTCATTTCTAACGGGGCTAACCGGTAAGGTGCTTTTGAAACTGACGTCGTCCCTGGGGCCAACTCAATAGCAAATTCAATCACTCTATCGGGTGGTAATCCCGGAAGGTCTTGTGGGAATACATCTTCAAATTCGTTGACTACTGGAATATCTTGTAAGTTGGGCACCTCCTTCTGCGTGTCCACCACATAGGCTAGGTAAGCCTCACTTCCTTTTCGTAGCATCCTTTTGGCCTGGGCCATGGTCAAAAATTTCTGCGCCTGCCTCTTTCCTCTAAATATAACTTCTTTCTTCCCGGGGATATTTAACTTAACTTTCTTCCCTTTACAGTCTATCTGAGCATCGTTGCTAGATAGCCAGTCCATTCCCAAAATCACATCAAACTCCCCTAATTTAAAAAGAATCAGATCAACACTGAAAGATTGTTCCCCTATGCCTATCTCACAGGCGGGGTGAATCTGGTTTACAGGAATAATTTCATGATTGGCTATTTCTACTTGTAAGGGTTCTATCAAGGGTTCAGCCTTAAGTCTTAACTTACGCGCAAGGTCCTTTGATATAAAAGATTTAGTTGCTCCCGAATCAAATAAAACATTTGCACTGACTGAATTTAGAGAAAGGGCACCTGCTATCACATCTGAATCTTTCATAGCATTCTGGACTGTCATGTTGAAAGTCCTCGCAGTAGGTGGCTTATTAGAAGCAGCCCTGCTTGCTCCCGAAGCTGCTGGTTTGTTCATTGGGCATTCCCTCTTCCAATGACCTGGGCGTCCGCACTGATGACAAGTGGCGGTTGGAATGACGGCAGGGGCTGACGAAGGGCATTTATTTGAGTAGTGGCCTTCCCGACCGCACTTAAAACAGGTTACTGGCTTTTCTTTACACTCCCCAGTGTGATTCCTTCCACATATGTTACAGGCTGGCAATGGGGGTCGAGACTGGTTGGAATAGGACATTCTTGACTTCTGGCCGCCCTGGCTCACATTCACACTCATTGGCCGCATAAACCCAGTGTTCCTTCCTGGCAGGGACACTGCTCCTCGATTAAATCTAGTTGGGAAGCTCCTTCCTACGGAACCTCCACCCATGCTCATACTTTTCCTCTTTATTCCTTTCTTCTCTCTTTCCTTCTGCATCTGTTCACTTCCAACTTCTACAATCGTTGTCTTTTGCACCAGAGTGGCATAATCCGTAAGCTCAAGGATTGCCACCCTATTCTGAATCCACGGTTTCAGTCCCTGCTGAAACCTCCTAGCTTTCTTTTCCTCGGTGCTCACAAACTCCGGCACAAACCTTGATAACTCAGTAAATTTCGCTTCGTACTCTGCTACAGACAAGTTATTCTGCTTTAGCTTCAAGAACTTGAGCTCCATCTGGTTTTCCATAAACCTCGAGAAATACTTTCCCAGAAACAACTGACTAAATCTCTCCCAGGTTATAATAGCATCTGTCTCCATGTTTTTCTTGGCCTCCCACCAGTAGTTAGCTTCTCCTTTCAGAAGGTAGGTAGCAAATACAGTCTTCTGTGCCTCCTCGGTACTCAAAATCTCAAAAGATTTCTCCATTTCCTTTAACCATGCCCTTGCCTCAACTGGGTCGGCTGATCCGTGGAACTCAGGGGGCTTAAGGGACTTAAAAGCCCTGAAAGAGTTTGCCACAGCATTGTTACTTCCTTGAGGGGGTGGGTTGGGTTGACGTTCCAAATTCTGCCTTAGGAGTTGCATGAACTGGCCCATGGGATCCATGCCTGGGTTTGGTACTGGTTGCTCAACCTCGGTTTCTCCTTCTTCAGCCTCTATCTCAAATCCCTCAACATCATATGTTTCCTCTTCCTCTTCATACAGGGAGTCATCCTGTTCCACATAATCCTCATCTTCCTCTTCACTGTGTTCTTGGTTTCTATTGTCCTGATTATGGCTTCCCTGGTCCTCAGATCCAGGGTTCGCCCTAGTTCCAATCTTTCTTGGCGGCATGATTCTGATAATAATAAAAAAATTGTTGGGAAAATTCAACGTTAGGTCACAATCATATACAACATTGTGCCTTGCACAGCTCTTATAATGGGGAGAACGTATATCGCAATTCTATTATTTTAAGAAAGTTCTAATACGAAGTATAATAATGATAAAAACAGTGATCCCTTCACTATGGAACTGAACCGAAAGGAAACAAATATATACATAATGCGAGAAATACATAGTTTGATCTGGTCAAAAGTACAACAGTGCTACAGTCATCTGTCCCAAAAGTGATACACAGGAGTCTATTTGTCTAGTCAGAAAAAGGGATGCTATATACAAGTCAACTATCTCGGAAAATTGGCTCTTACTAAGGCCTCGGCTAACTAGACAACTAGACTATTCCATCATCAATCCTGAATCACACACCGGAGCGGGTCAGCTCCCAAACCCTTTCCATCACAGGACGGAAGATATAGTCGGCCTGCCGCCTGGAGATCCTACCATGCCTGTCCCCCTGGAGCGATCTGAGCCTCGCTCGGGATGTGAGCTCTATCCCCGTAAGCTCCCTCCTCAAGGATCGGGGTATAGAAGCCCTAGTCTCATAAGCTTGGGTACGCCTACCCGCCCTCTCTGCATCCAACTCCCTCCTGGCCTCATCTAGTCGGCCCTCGGCAACAGCCACTCGGGTCCTCAGAACATCCTGAACATATCCATGTGCTAACGAAGACTGCCTGTGGGCAGGGTCAAGAGGTGGTGAATCCGGAGCCGCTGAGGGTGCCTCCTCGGTCTGCCTAGGCTCGGAAGTATGGGTCTCTGAGCTGTCATCATCAGGAATCCAAGATAGTGGTGGAGGGGTAGGGGCTCTGACCACCGGAAGTGTGGGTAATGGGGTACCAGCATACACTACCATAGGTCCAACACGCTCCTCAGCTACTGGGACCTCATCCAGGTCCTCCTCATCTGGAATAGCAATAACCTCCATCTCAGGCTCCTCTGAGGGGTCCTCCTCATCCTCCTCCATCTCAGGCTCCTCCTGATCCTCAACATCTAGCAATGCCTCATCATGCTCACGCTCGAACATCTCAGGGTCCTCTATCTCAGGCGCCTACACATTAAACGAGCTAAGTTACTATCATGATACTTATAAGGGTTCTCGTAAGGGTTTTAACTGTCAGCACTACTTTAAGTAGTCCGACCATGAACTTGGCAAGAGTTCTTATTATCTTTGTGAGTTTGTTATTATATCGACGCATCATCTCTGAGGTTTATAACGCTTAGCTCTGATACCATTTCTGTAACACCCCCAGATCCGGGGTCGGGGATCCGGGTCGTCACGGTCTTTCTTTCCACAATATCACTTTACTTAATTAATAATAATAACCTTATGCTGTGACCCCACACTAACACACACCACAACCCGTTATAGTCTCAGAGATGAAATTGAAATAAGTACAAGTCTTTGAATCCACCATTTAACAGTTATTACAACCCAAAATGATTACTTGATAAATTTACAGTTAATTGCCATTATCTGCCACAAGTTATAATTATACATAATTTGATTCTCAAAAGTAGATGGTCTGAACTACAATAGATCTACCTCTGCAGCTATAGCAGCTACAACATCATCGGGAAGACGTGGGACGCTTCCCACGCGCTTGCGCTGGGTCTGCTGGAGTCTGGCCATCTCTCCTAACTGTTGTTGTATGATGAAGAAATAAAGCAAGAGTGAGCCTTACAGCTCGCAAGATAATACATAGTGATAACAATAATATAAGTATCTAAATGGATACTTAATAGAATCTCTATCATGTGTAAGATAATTACTTACTAGATATAAGTAAAAACAAGGAATGAAGTTACCAATACTTTAATACACTTATATCATTTATAAAGCTACTTGAACTACCACCGTTCAAAGTATTATAAGTTTTAAAAAAAAACATCCCATAGATGAGACCACAAGTTAAGACTTGAATAGATTCAATCTTTGAAATATTATTGAATGAAATAAAGTTACGAGATACTTTATTTAGTCCCGATATATATATATCCACATATATATCTCTTAAACATTTCCTGGAACCTCTGTTATGTAAAGCATGAACAGAGTTTGAAACATCCAATGAATTTTGGAAAGGAAAAGAATTTTGGCATAAACCAGATATCTTGCTGATCAGGAAAAGATACCAATAAGTAACCTTTTCTACTAGTAGATGGATGAATCCCCCACCAGTCATCACCCTGACCACATAAGGACCTTGTGCTGGACCGCCACCCGGCCTCTTACGCGTTGATGGACTGCCACCCAGCCACTTACACTTTGATAGACCGTACCCCGGCCTGTCGCTTATGCCGACTCAATTAGATGGGCTTACTTCCCGAACATTGGGCAAGTAATCAATTCATTTATCAAAACAGCAACCTTGTTGCGAATATAAAATACACCACAGAGCCGGATCCCCAAGATTTTGAGCGAATATTCAAGTCTCCTTCGAAAGGAAGATCTTAAATCGGAAAACGAGTTTTGGGATCCGCTCTAACTTTTTAAATCATTTTGAAGACTCGAAAACATTTTTAAGAATGTTTGGAGTAAAGCTGATTTAATGAAATAAATCAGTCCCGATATATTAGAAAATATCTGAATATTATTATTTAAATAATATTCTCATAAAGAATTATCTTTATAAAAATAATTGAAGTAGAAGTATTACAACTTATACTTGAAACGAGTATTAAATAACCAAAGATACACTTATATGAAAGTATTATCTTTATTTGAATAATCAAAAATAAGTTTGATTATTGACACCTTATTCTTTAATAAAATAAAGAATATATTTCAGTAATAAGCGGAGTCATAATACCTCGAATGAATATTGTAAATAATATTCATAAAATAAAGGAGTCATACATCCTCGATTGAATATCCAAGTAATATTCAATAATAATATAAAGGAGTCATAAGCCCTCGAATAATATTCGAAATAATATTCAATAATAAAATAAAGGAGTCATAAGTCCTCGGATGAATATTCGAAATAATATTCAATAATTAATATAAAGTTATCGAATAACCCTTATTCGATTAATAGCTTGGAAAACTATAACCATATATATATATAAATATATATATATATATATATATATCCATATCCATTTATACAAAATCTACTCGGGATCCTCGACTCCCGGTTTTAGAAAATATTTTCACCTTTGGGTCCCTATACTAAGGGTATATGCAAGTTACCGCTATCCTCTAGCATAGGTATTATGCAACTATAAGCATTTGAACCAACAGATATATAAATCAAGAATATGAAACAGGCATGCATATATACCATATCACATGCTACAATATAACGCAAGAATTTGCTAATAACCAATATGCATTTATCGCAAGATCATGCATATACACATATTCATCACAACAACAGTATAACGGGTAGAAAACTTGCCTGAGCGACTTGGGGTGATAAAAGGCTCGGGACGAGTCTGGTAACCTATAAACAACAAGTAAGTTGGAATTAAACCAAAATCACTTGTAAATCTATACTTTAACTAACTTAGACTCTAACGCTTGTTTTGCGCTCACTGATTCGCTTAAGTCACTCGGGTACCCTCGGCTCCACCATTTTTAATAATTTAAACTTTACGAGTTTTAAAGTGATTCCTTCGCGAGTGTCTTACCAACTGCCTAACACACTTACCATAAATGTTTCATACATTAATTAATCCTTTTTGGTCTTTAACCTATGTTTCAAAGTAAGGCGAGGGGAAAAGTTTCATTCGCGAAACGCCGTTACTTGAAACGGTCGTTTCTCCTAAACCGTGCATCGGAATCGAACGAACTACATATCAAAACGAAGCTCGTAACATGAGCTATCTAAACATGGCAGTGGTCATAATCTAGCAGGGGGTTCTCGGGTCCTAATGCTATGCACAAAAACAGTCCAAAGAAAATCGGACGTTACGACGGCTATGTTTACGCGATTTCCAATATTTTAAACCATTCAAAACCATCCCAAATCAACCTCAAATCCAACATACAACCAACATCCATCCTTATCACATTATAACAACCCCAACCAATTCAATTAATCATTCATACTGATGCCTAAACTTAACTTTAATCATACTTAAGTTCTTTTAATCAAAACCACAACATTTACCATTCCATTTCACTACCATTTCAAATCCCAAACTCTAATCACAACAACAAGCTACAATATCATCCTACTAATCAAAATCATCTTATAATATATAGGAATCTAGGGTTTGGAGATGGTATACCTTCCTTGAAGTGGTGGGAGGAGCTAGGAAGCCTTAAGAAGCTTTGAGAAGTCTTAAGATTGCTTGGATCTTCAAGAAAAACAAGAAAAACTTCAAGTTAAAAACTTGAAAACACTATTCATAGTCTTCTTCTTTGATTAAATGAAGAAGATTGAGAAGGAATTAATGGCTTAAACTCATGATATAGCCCTAACTAAGCATGAAGATGATTAGGGAATTTACTCACCAATTTAGGAAGCTTGGATCTTGAATTTTTGAAATTTCTTACCTAATGAATAGTGAAAAGCCGAGAGCAAGGATGAACAAGGCCTTGGTTCTTTTTGATTTTTGATGAAGAATGAATTTACTTGGCTTGGTTGCTTTGCTTTTGTGTTTGATTTAGTCAATTACCTTCTTGCCCTTGAATTTGTGTGGTTCTACTTCAACCACATCTCCTTCCTTCCCATGTCATGCTTATGTCATGCTATGATGTCATCTTCCCCTCCTTGTCCTCTTCTCATTGGTTGGGTGACATCATCCTCTCTAATCCCTTTGATTAACTTCCTAATCGTTTGCCTAATGACCGCTGATCTGTTATACGGTTCGCTTAACTTCGTTCTCGTTTATCGTTTGAAGGATCATACCCGGGATCTTATTACTTAGTTTCCCTTAACCTTTCTTAATACATTATATTCCTTTTTATGATCCTCTATTATAATCCTTTAATTTAAATCCTTTTTATCCTGTTATTATATACTCAATTCTCTCCGTATCTTGTGGATTTCCGGGAAAAACCAAAGTGTTCGGAATTGGATTCTGACGATCTTTACATACACTTATATACTACATAGAGTACTAATAATATCCCAGAATATCCATAACAGAACCCCTACATAGTGTGGCGTGAAAAGTTTTCTCATTCAGCTAAAACACTATTCACAAGGGTTACGAAAAGTTGAAAATTTTGGGGGTTATTACACACCCCTTCTCTGCAATCATGGGCAACAACTCACCATCCCTCCCTGATGGTAAAAACCCCCTCTCCTTCAGAATCGGCTTCCCCAACAGCCTAGTGTACTCCTCCTCCGCAGCTCTGTCAGTTAACCGAGGCCTTGCAGCAGTACCCCTCGATGAATCAGCAGTAGGAACTGTGCTGCTGCTGTCAATAGTGTGTGCTCTCTTGGGTGCCATTGATTCATGAATAAAAGTGTGTAAGAACTGATTTTTGATGTTTGTGAGAGGGTTTAAGTGTAGGAAGTTTTGTGGGAGATATGTAGGATAGGTGTATGTATATATAGGGTGTGGATTAGATTAGGGTTTGGGAATTAAGGGATAAAATGATGGGGTAGTGGGAACAATTCGTGGGTTTATGGGCTAAAACTGTTTTTGTGTTTTTGTTTGTTTTTTTTTTCTGAACTGTAAAAAATTTTCAGGAACTCGACCCCTGCGCGGCCGCTCAGCATAGCTGCGCGGGCACGCAGAGGGTCTCTGGAAAAAAAAAATTTCAGCCCCTGTTTTCTGATTTTTTTGTGTTTTTGGATAGGTTATGAACTTCTAAGGGTTCCTGTAACAACAATTCATGGGTTGCCTCCCACGCAGCGCTTCTTTTTCGTCATTAGCTTGACGTTCCGTACCTTTCTCAAGTAGTCAACAAAATGGCACTAACCACCTCTCGGTTTGCCATGTCCCCATAGTAGTGCTTCAACCGCTGACCGTTAACCTTGAATGCTTGGTCCGAATCATTCTCAAAAATTTCCACCGCTCCATGTGGAAACACAGTTTTGACAATAAAAGGTCCAGACCACCTTGATTTCAACTTCCCAGGAAAAAGTCGGAGCCGAGAGTTGAATAAAAGAACTTGTTGCCCTAGCACAAATAACTTAGGATGTAGCTTCCTATCATGCCACCTCTTCACCTTTTCCTTATACATTTTGTTATTCTCGTACGCTTGAAGTCGAAATTCATCAAGTTCATTAAGCTGAAGCATTCTTTTCTTACCAGCTGCATCTAAATCCAGGTTCAATTTCTTCAATGCCCAGTAGGCCTTATGCTCAAGCTCCGCCGGTAGATGACATCCCTTACCGTACACCAACTGAAACGGTGACATCCCAAGTGGAGTTTTGTATGTTGTTCTGTAAGCCCAAACAGCTTCATCGAGCTTTAAAGACCAATCCTTCCTTGACGGACAAACAACCTTCTCTAGAATACGCTTTATCTCTCTGTTAGACACTTCCGCTTGACCATTTGTTTGCGGATGATAGGCAGTAGCTACTCGATGATTCACATTATAACGCTGCATCATAGAAGTGAACTTACGGTTGCAAAAATGCGATCCTTCATCACTTATGATTCCCCGAGGTGTTCCAAACCTTGTGAAAATTTGCTTATGAAGAAAATTTAGCACTGCCTTTGCATCATTTGTCGGTAAAGCTTTAACTTCGACCCATTTTGAGACATAATCGACTGTCAGCAAGATGTACTGATTATTGCAAGACGCGATAAAAGGCCCCATGAAATCGATTCCCCACACATCAAAGACCTCGACTTCAAGCATCACATTTAATGGCATCTCATCCTTCCTTGACAAATTTCCCACTCTTTGGCAACGATCACACCTTAAAACAAACTGATGAGCATCCTTGAACAAAGTAGGCCAGAAAAAACCTGCTTGCAGAATACGAGCTGCCGTCTTCTCACCTCCATAGTGTCCCCCATAAACCGTGGAATGGCAGTCTCGTAATATCCCCTCCGTCTCACAGAACGGGATACATCTCCTGATGATCTGGTCAGCTCCCTGTCTAAACAAATATGGTTCATCCCACATATACCACTTCACCTCATGCAGAAACTTCTTCTTTTGAGCGGATGTCAAATTAGGAGGCATTATATTGCTGACGAGATAGTTTACAATATCTGCAAACCATGGTTCTTCCTCCTGAATTGCAAACAACTGCTCATCCGGAAAAGATTCATTGATTAACGTCCTATCTTGTGAAGTAGAATCGGGATTCTCCAACCTAGAGAGATGGTCAGCTACTTGATTCTCAGTACCTTTTCTATTTTTGATCTCTAACTCAAATTCCTGAAGTAAAAGCACCCAACGAATGAGTCTCGGCTTCGAATCCTTCTTGGAAACTAGATAGCGAATAGCTGCATGATCAGTGAATACTGTTACTTTCGTACCAAGTAGATACGATCAAAATTTCTCAAAACCAAAGACTATAGCCAAAAGCTCCTTCTCAGTAGTGGTGTAGTTCAATTGGGCACCATTTAAAGTCTTACTCGCATAATAGACCACATGGAAGAGATTTTTCTTGCGCTGTCCCAGAACTGCACCTACCGCATAATCACTCGCATCACACATCATCTCAAACGGTTCTGTCCAATCTGGTGCTGTAATGACTGGTGTCGTGATCAAACTCTCCTTGAGAGTCTCGAATGCTGCCAAACATTCATCATCAAATTTGAAAGGCACATCTTTCTCAAGCAAATTGCACAACGGCTTAGATATCTTTGAAAAGTCCTTGATGAATCGCCGATAAAAACCCGCATGACCAAGAAAACTACGGATTCCTTTCACAGAATTAGGTGGGGGAAGATTTTCAATGACTCCCACCTTGGCTTTGTCCACCTCCGGACCTTTGCTAGAGACCTTATGCCCAAGGATAATGCCTTCACGCACCATAAAATGACATTTCTCCCAATTAAGCACCAAATTAGTTTCCACGCATCTTTTGAGTACGGCGCGCAGATTATTCAAACATTCATCATATGAGTGTCCAAAGACGGAGAAGTCATCCATGAACACTTCGACGTTATTTCCAATCATGTCAGAGAATATAGCCATCATACATCTCTGAAAAGTGGTCGGGGCGCCACATAACCCAAACGAAACTCTGCGAAAAGCAAATGTGCCAAATGAACAAGTGAAGGTAGTCTTTTCCTGATCCTCTGGTGTAATACAAATCTGATTATACCCGGAATAACCATCCAGAAGACAAAAATACTCATGACCCGCCAATCTGTCAAGCATCTGATCAATAAATGGAAGGGGGAAGTGATCCTTCCTTGTGGCTTTGTTCAATTTTCTATAATTTATGCATACTCTCCATTCTGTAACTGTTCGAGTAGGGATGAGCTCATTCTTTTCATTTGCGACCACCGTGATACCTCCCTTCTTAGGTACACATTGTACGGGGCTCACCCACGAGCTGTCAGAAATAGGATAAATGATGCCTGCATCTAGCCATTTCAGAATTTCTTTCTTCACCACCTCCTTCATGATGGGATTCAGTCTTCGCTGTTGTTCCACAGTTGGCTTACTACCTTCCTCTAGCAGAATTTTATGCATACAATATGAAGGACTTATCCCCTTGATGTCTGCTATGGTCCATCCTATAGCCGATTTGAATTCTCTCAAAATCCTTAAGAGCTTGTCTTCCTCACTACCTAAAAGGTCAGATGAAATAATAACAGGTAACGTAGATGAATCACCTAAAAAAGCATACCTCAAGTGTTCAGGTAATGGCTTGAGCTCCAAGGTAGGTGCTTCCTCTATTGATGGTTTGAGCTTCCCTTCAGCATTCTTGAGGTCAGAAGTACCAAGAGATTCAAATGGTATGTCCAGCTTTCGCTTCCAGGGAGAAGCGTTCAGATATTATAATTGCTCGTTGTTATCTTCATCATCGCTGTCAAAATCCCCCACTAAGGCCTTTTCCAATGCATCAGACATTAGCATGTGATCGAGTTCCGAAGTAACCGCAGAATCAATCACATCCACTTTTAAGCACTCCTCATCTTCTGTAGGGAATTTCATTGCCTTGAATACGTTGAAGGTCACATCCTGATCTTGGACCCGCATAGTAAGTTCCCCTTTTTGCACATCTATCAAGGTACGGCCAGTAGCCAAGAAAGGCCTCCCCAAGATTATGGGAATCTTCTTATCTTCCTCAAAATCCAGAATAACAAAATCTGCTGGAAAGAAGAGCTTATCCACTTTGACGAGCACATCCTCAACTATGCCCCTTGGGTAAGTAATGGAACGGTCAGCCAATTGTAGTGACATGTACGTGGGTTTTGGATCAGGCAGATCCAGTTTTTTAAAGATCGACAACGGCATCAGATTAATGCTTGCTCCCAAATTACAAAGGCACTTGTCAAAAGTCAGATTGCCAATTGTGCAAGGAATGGTGAAGCTCCCTGGATCTTTCAGTTTTGGTGGTAACTTTTATTGCAGAACAGCGCTGCATTCTTCCGTGAGAGCAACGGTTTCAAGGTCATCCAGTTTCACCTTCCTTGAAAGAATAGTCTTCATAAACTTCGCATAACTAGGCATTTGTTCCAGAGCCTCAGCGAAAGGTATATTGATGTGAAGTTTCTTGAACACCTCCAGAAACTTCCCGAACTGTCTATCCAGCTTTTGTTGCTGCAATCTCTTAGGAAAAGGTGGTGGAGAATAGAGCTGTTTCTCCCCTGTATTAGCCTCATGTAGAGTGTGTTCAACAGTAGTCTTCCTTGGTTCCGCCGCTTTCTCCTTTTGCTTAGATTCTTCACCTCTAATTTCAGCTTCTACTTCTTTTGCCTTTTCAGCATCAGCTACTTTTCCAGACCTTAAGGTAATAGCCTTGACTTGCTTTTTAGCTTCCTTCCTGCCTGGTACTTCCGTGTCACTGGGAAGAGTGCCAGGTTGACGATTGAGCACTGCATTGGCTAATTGACCGATTTGATTTTCCAAGGTCTTGATAGAAACCGCCTGACTCTTGCACAACAGCTTAAGTTCTTCAAAATCAGCACTAGTGGGTGCAGCTGCACTTCCCTGTTGAGGATATGATTGCCTTGTAGCATACTGCTGTGGTTGCTGGAATCCAGGTGGGTTAAACTGTTTACTCACTCCTTGCTGATATGGTGGCTGAATAACATTCTGATTATTCCCCCAGCTGAAATTTGGATGATTTCTGTTATTAGGATGATAGGTCGCTGGCACAGGCTGCTGTTGTCGCTGATAATTATTCACATACTGAACAGATTCGTTGACAAGAGAACACTGATCCGTAGCATGAGAACCTGCACAACGCTCACAAACCATAGCTATTTGATTAACTCCATACGTAGCCAAAGAATCAACCTTCATTGATAGCGCTTGGAGCTGGGCTGCAATAGCGGTGGCTGCATCAACTTCCAGAATACCTGCTACCTTGCCTGACGTCATCCTCTAAGTAGGGTTTTGATGCTCATTTGCAGCCATCGTCTCGATAAGATTATACGCCTCAGTATAGCTTTTAGCCCATAAGGCGCCTCCAGCTGCTGCATCGAGCATGGGCCGAGATTGGGCCCCCAAACCATTATAGAAACCAGTGATCACCATCCAATCCGGCATTCCATGATGTGGACATTTTCTCAACATTTCCTTGTAGCGTTCCCAAGCCTCGCACATAGATTCTGTAGGTTGCTGCGCAAACTGAGTAAGAGCACTCCTCATAGCAGCAGTCTTTGCCATTGGATAAAACTTCACCAGAAACTTTTGCGCAAGATCTTGCCACGTAGTGATGGACCCAGCTGGTTCAGAATGTAACCAGTCTTTAGCCTTATCCCTCAGTGAGAATGGGAAAAGCCTCAACTTGATAGCCTCATCAGTCACGCCATTATACTTAAAAGTGCTGCAGATCTCGACAAAATTCCTTATGTGCATGTTGGGGTCTTCAGTTGCCGCTCCTCCAAAAGAAATAGAATTCTGCACCATCTGAATAGTGCCCGGCTTGATTTCAAAGGTGTTAGCTTGAATAGCCGGATGAAGGATGCTTGACTGAATGTCATCAATTTTAGGCCGAGAAAAATCCATAAGAGCTGGATCAGCTTGAACAATACGATCTCCCATGTTTACTGGTTCTTTCTGCTCAGTTCCTGAATCCGAATCCTCAAAATCTAACTTCTCCGGAATATCAAGAACTTCGTCTGTCTCCTCAGCTGTATCTAAAGTCCTCTTGCGAGCACGAGAACGAGTTTGCATAAACGCTTGCTAAAGTACCTGAAACACAACCGAAAAGAGTAAGTAACTACTACGTCCTAATCACTGAGTCCTAATGACCAATGATGGTAAGTACATAAACTAAACAAATACGCCGAGTCCCCGGCAGCGGCACCAAAAACTTGTTAGGGCGAAAACACGCACTAATATTCACGCAAGTATACGCGTTCGCAAGTAATATAGAATACTTTCTAGTTTGTTCCCTCAGAGACTCAGACTAAATTATTGTCTAATTAAACTCACTCACCAATGTATGATTACTTCTCAATGTTAAGATAATAACACTTAAAATTGTTGATTAAATATTAACTATAATTAACTACTTAATTAATCACTTAACTAACACTTCAATTTATCAATAATAAAACACTCATGAGATCACAACTTCATTATTACTTCCTTCTATAGCCATTGTTATTACCTTTAGCATGTGACAGTGATGATATTAATCGAATAACACAAAACTGATAAAAGCCAACTTTCATTGTACTAATACCATTCTACCAAGCATCCACAATTAAGATAGAAGTTGAATAGTCATCAATTATGTTGAGTTCCTATATGTCTACAGAAATTGACAACACAACGATTTAAGCTCAAGTTATTCCTTTTGATTACATAGGGCAAATAAAACTGTTAGAGTTACCCACTAATCATGCTCAACATACATGAACCTATGCTAGCATGGCAAGTTCTAAATCTCAAGATCCACTGTCGCTTCACAAGAGATTAACACCCTATCTTATATGTTCCCGACGCACATAAGACGAATACGCACAACCAATACTAGATATCATGCAATCATCACACACTAAAGTATTAAACAATTAACTAAAGAATTCCATAATAAATCCGTTGCAACCACATGATCACGATTAGCCCATAATAGAACTTATCGCCATCATGGGTTCATATGAAATCATGATAAACAAACACAAGAAAATAATAACTAAACTAATTATATTAAAACAGAGTACGTCACAAGAGTAAATAAGTCAAAGCAAGAAAACTAGCATCCAACGTTACAACGAAACAAGAGTCACAAGAAAATATGCTTCCTCTTCGTTGCGGTGTGCTAAATCGGTCTTCTTCCTTATCTCCTTCGCTTCTTGCGTAAAACACAATCTAAAACATAATCCCCTTCTTACTCTCTGTGAAAACGTCTCAAATCTACCTATATAATAGTCCCATAAAACTCAGATTACATAGAAGTTGGAAGCCAAACAGAAGTAGAAGTCTAAAATAATTTATCTTTTTCCCCGACCCTGCGCGGCCGCTCAGCATAGCTGCGCGGGCGCGCAGGTTGCTGCGCGGCCGCTCAGCATTGCTGCGCGGGCGCGCAGGCCTCTACTGGAAAAAATCCAGGTTTGCTCCGTTTCTTCGCCGTAATCTGCCCATTCCTTTCCTCTCGCAATGGTGAACACATGCCAAGGCTTATTCTTGATGATTCCTCCCCCGAAATGCAACTAATACCCTGAAATGCATAAACACTAGAAAAACGCATCAAATACACAAAATACTTGATTTCAAGACACCAATTTAAGCCATTTTAAGACGTTCTAAGTGGTATAAAATGCCACTTATCAACAGGCCATATACCCACCAAGCTGCAAAAAATAGAGATACTTAAAAAATATTCCAAGGCAAATCAAAGCAACTAGAAATAACAGAAAGCAGAAGTACCTGACCCCAGAGCCGGGAACACTCCTTCATAGTGGCGTCGAATCCGGACTCATTCATCCTCCTCCACTCAGTTTGAGTAGGAATCTCAGCCATGAAGCGAGCCACTTTCTCCTCCAGCCCCGGACCACCTTCATCCGGACCCTCTTCATCCACGGCTTTTCTTTTACCAGCCCCGGACCCAGAGCCAGCTTCAAAATTTTCAGCCCGGGGAGGTTTTGACCCAAGAGTACGGAGCCTCTTTCTCCTCCGTCCAGAATCAGCACCCGGAACCTCCCCAATAGGCCCAAGATCCTCAAGATTATCAAACTCATTTCTGATATCAAGCTCAACATTGTGCTCTAGAGTAGATTGGTTCACATGAACTTCAGGTTCCGGATTCGGAACCGCATTGCTCTGGGATCCCTCCTCAGCCGAGGCATTAGATCCGGACCCAGCAGCAGTGTTCTTCTTGGGCAACTTGAAAGCCTTGCCCAGACCTTTCAAAGCATCACTTTACGCGGAGGACGACATGTCCGGATTTTAGTGTGGCAAACCTGCAAGAAACAAAAAAAAACACAAGTCAAAACCAACAAACAACCAAAGCGAACGGAAGCAGCTAAGAAACATATGAAAGGTCCCGAAAAAAAGCAAAACTACTTACAGCCTAATCTATGCATAGTCCTATGATTCATAAAAGTATCTCGAGTCATTTGGAAACCCAGAGACTCACAAAATGCAAACATGAACCGCATAGCATCGCCCCGGAGCACATCTCTGCGAAAACGAGTCCGGACCCCTTCTGAAGCAATGTGGGGTAAGTAGTACAAGTCTAACCCCCGGAGCATGATCAACTCCCCATTCTAATACTTCAGCGAAGATTGCTGGATGACAGGTCTGTAGGAACCACCATAGCCGCACTCTGGAGCCCGAAACCGAAGTTCATATAAAGGGAACTGACTAGACCGGACCAAATGAAAGATATGATGTCATAGCTTGAACGTGGGCTGAACCTTGAACTGATTGTAAGTAGCAATAAACCAGGTCACCCACTTTATACCATTAGGCGTAATCTGCATCGGAGAAAGCTTGTACACATATTTATACAGATGCTTCAAAAACAAATGCCAATATGGATTCCACCCGGACCGGAGATGCTCCAGCCACACCGGAATAAACCCACCAGCCGGTCTATGATGAGCCCTCTCGTCCGGAGTCGGCCACCTCCACTCGACCTGGGGGTCCAACTGAAAGGCAGCCCGGACCGCAGAATCCTAAGCCGCATGATCTAGGGCAGCGTACTCATCCTTAAGCTCATAGTGCTCCTTAGACATTATGCTATCAGTAAATTTCCTATCAAACGCCTCCCTATCATAAGGCCCCGGATCAGCGTTCTACTGCCTAGTGTATCCGGACCTAATGCTCCTAAAATAAAAGCTGTTTTCTATCTCCTCGCTCTTAGTAATAAAATAACCCAAATTCTCCACCCACAAACCCTCCGGACTGCAGGGTACCTTTCTTGAAGATATTTTAGCAACTGTAAGCTTCGTTATTGCCTCAGAGTCCGAAGTGGAAGCCCTCTTCCCCATCTTAACCCGTTCAGAATCAGCAGAAGACTCAGAATCTGAACTAGATGGCCCCGGATAACAAGTTATGTAGGCCTTGGCAAGAGCTTTAGTCCGGACCATAAACCTAAAACAAGTGACAAAGGTTAGTCTAAAACCCTACAGTTTATTTATCTTCAATGCTAGATGGTCCGGACTGCCCTATTATCAATTTTATTACAAGTCAAAAACAGACAGTCCGGAGACCCAATCCAAAATAAAACAAAAACCCAAAACTAAGCAGGCGCTCCGAACTGCAAAAACCCCGAAGCCAAGCAACCAAAACTAGCCTACTACTCCGAACTCAAACGACACAGAAACACAAAAACACCAACCAATTACAAACTACAAATCCTACCCAATGAGTCCGGACTAGGTATCCAAGTCCGGACCCTAGCAGAAAACCCTAATTCCAGAAACACTATCAAAACAGAATCAAACACCAAAATATAGACAAAAACACACATATATACACATACATACAAAAACATCCAACAAAAACCGAACACAATAGCACAAAGAAAGAATTCAATACAGCAGCAAACTAAAAGAATGGAACAAAAAGCAGAAAAGCAGGGGAAAAAGCTTA
This sequence comes from Apium graveolens, assembly GCF_009905375.1. NCBI lineage: Eukaryota > Viridiplantae > Streptophyta > Magnoliopsida > Apiales > Apiaceae > Apium > Apium graveolens. The sequence continues at coordinate 82,626,931 of NC_133652.1, forward strand.
CAAAGTAGAGATAACGGAGAGATTGGGGATGACCAAGAAATAGCAAAGAACCACCACAAACTCCTGTAATAAGCGGCGGCGACGGAATAAACGACGGCGACGAAAAGAGCAATAAAGAACAAGACTCACAGAAAACAGAAAAAGTGGAGAGAAAAGATGAAGAAAGATAAAAAACAAGAAAGGAGGGCAGGGCCTCCTTTTATAGAGGCAGTGAAAAACTTAATAGCCACGCCACATGGCACGATCCCAGCCACCCATCATAAGTAGTAATTATTAAAGAGTAATTATTACGGCACGTCTCTCCATATCCTTACAGCTGTAATAATTCAAATAATTGGGGGGAAAACCCCCAAAACCGTTTCAACTTCCAAGTCCGGACTCCTTGGCACTCAGCAATTCGGACTGGGGGGCAAGAAAAGCTCAACTCCTGACAAGGACAACCACCTTAGTCCTGATTCGCCGAACTCAGTGCAATCCGGACTGGGGGGCAAGAAAAGCTCAACTCCTGACAAGGACAACCAACTTAGTCCTGATTAACCGAACTCGGCGCAATCCGGACTGGGGGCCAAGAAAATCTCAACTCCCGACAAGGACAACCACCTTAGTCCTGATTCGCCGAACTCGGTACAATACGGACTGGGGGCCAAGAAAAGTTCGACTCCTGACAAGGACAACCACCTTAGTCCTGATTAGCCGAACTCAGCGCAATCTGGACTGGGGGGCAAGAAAAGCTCAATTCCTGACAAGGACAACCACCCTAGTCCTGATTCGCCGAACTCAGCGCAATCCGGACTAGGGGGCAAGAAAAGCTCAACTCCTGACAAGGACAACCAACTTAGTCCTGATTAACCGAACTCGGCGCAATCTGGACTGGGGCCAAGAAAATCTCAACTCCCGATAAGGACAACCACCTTAGTCCTGATTCGCCGAACTCGGCGCAATACGGACTGGGGGCCAAGAAAAGTTCGACTCCTGACAAGGACAACCACCTTAGTCCTGATCAGCCGAACTCAGCGCAATTCGGACTGGGGGGCAAGAAAAGCTCAACTCCGGACAAGGACAACCACCTTAGTCCTGATTCGCCGAACTCAACGCAATCCGAAATGGGGGGCAAGAAAAGCTCAACTCCTTCCAACAAAATAATAAAAAGCTCATGTTCTACAAATAAACCAAAATTCACTCCCCCATCCATAAAATCTGTATAAGGGAGTGGGGGGGCACATGATAGTACATATGGCTCCTGGTAGGTCGACTCCTAAGCTCCTAACTCCATACAGCTCCTGGAAGGCCTACTTCTAGGCTCCTAACTCCATACAGCTCCTGGTAGGGCTACTCCTAAGCTCCTAACTCCATACAGCTCCTGAGAGGCCTACTCCTAGGCTCCTAACTCCACGCAGCTCCTGGAAGGAGTAGTCCCGCACACTACCACTCCTAACTAGCTCAGTCCCGCAAGCAAAACCTTGATAAACCCCAGCACGTGAGACGTTGGCCCAAGCACGTGACGGGGACAACTGTCACACATCAATTATGGGAATAATCAGGGCACGTGTCAGAGGATCCTCAGAACATTCCTCGACCAGTCCCGCGCTGACACGTGTAAAGCATCCACTCCCGCCAGGTATCCTCCGCTCCCAGAACCAATGGCTACGATTCAAAGGTACCAACCCCAAAACCCTATCATTGGGCTATAAATAGCCCAAGAAGGTGAGGTTTTGGGGTTAATCATTCTTTCACACTCATATACACACGCAACAACCTTACATTCATATTCATCTCCATCTTCCCAAAAAGCTAGTTCTTACTTTCACGCCGGAGGCGCCGCGGGACTCCAACCCCCCTTCCGGTGTTGTTTTGTAGGAACCCAACCACAGCTACACCTCTACAGCGGAGAAGGATCCAGGACGCCGTCGAAGGAGCAGCCCCGCCACCAGGAGTTATCAGGTATGGTCACGGTAATATTACATATACCAATTGACCATGCCCTTACCCTTAAAGTATGGAGACTGTTTTCGTAATTACCCCCGATTTAGTCAGTAAAATACTATGTGACAAATATTACATGTTACATATAATATTTAATGCATAAAATATGATAAAGATATAGTACTTGAGCCCATGTCATTCTTCACACGAGACTTATCTTAAATGTATACCTTTTCCCGTAAAAATAACCCCAATGTTTAAAACATTATTATATGACGAAATTCTTGAATCCGGAACGTGTTCGGTCATGTTGAACTTGCAACCCCAATGTCTGAGATATTCTTGTATGACGAAATCCTTGAATCTATAATTTGTTTTATTATGTTATGCTTGACCATTTCTGGATTGATTTCCATAAAATTGAAAGTTCCAAAATTACAAACCTAAAACCGTGAAAGCAGAATCAAGAACTGTTGATAATGATAATTGTCGGGTAATGAAGATGGTAATCCGTATAAATGCACAAACCAAAAATCAAACCCTTTAACTCATGTATAGAATGTGAAACCAAGTTTAATAAATAGTAAATGATGCATATGGTAATATAAGGATTGAGATCTGAAATAAAATTAATTGTGATTGGGAAAAAATCAAAGAGGAGTAGTAACCGTCACAGAGTTATATGAAAATCTATGTAATGTAAGAAAATTATAAGAAAATAAAAATTAGGGGCGTTCACTAATTGATTTGGACAAAATTTTCATTTTTTCCGAATCGAATCATTATAACCGGCTTTCTAAAAGTGAGAACTAAAGAAGACCAATTCAATGCCAAGACCAAACCAAACTAGACAATAAAATAATGGATTGATTTGGTTCTGAACCACGTTTTGAACTTAATCATTTACTTTTCTTTTATTTTGTTAAACTTACAACAAAAAATGATTTAAGTAAATAAAACATAAAACTTAGCCATTATTATATAGTACATATAAGTACATAATTATAGATATTTATTTTACATATTAAATTCATATACTTTAATTTAATTCAAATAAATATGAAATAAATTAATTACCAACTACTTTTTCTAAAATAAGAGAAAAAAATATAAAAAAAATATTTAAGAAAAATTTAGAAAATGAAAGCAAAAAGGGGCTTCCCTTTTTGTGCATATATATATAGTCTTACTCCAATACAAACTAAATTAAAATACAAACTACAAACTACACCTCCCACACACAACTACACATAATTCCCTCCATTTTTAATTGAATTTTTTCCCGTCAATAGTGAACTCTTTTTAAAATCTAACTTCACTATATTTTTCTACATCATCCAACAATCAGTATGAATACTATATTTGATATGTTTCGACGATAAATCACTAATTATGTCTACGAGAATCACTAAAAATACTGGTTCTGGAATTGGTACTGATTTTAGTTTACTGATTCATGTAAGCTTAAATACTGATTTGTCGTCAAAATATAGCAAATATGCTATGCAAATCGATGAGTGGGAGATGAATAAAAATACGGTGAAATTATTTTTTTAAAAAAACTAACCAACTAAAGGAAAAAATAAAATTAAAAATAAAGAGAAAAATGATTAAACATGTGGGTCTCGTTGATTTGTAATTTATATTTTAATATTTATTTGTACGTGAGCACTTGTCTATATATATATATATATGCAAGTTGCACAGCTGTCAGCACCTCCTATTGTTTAGCGCCCTTAGTTCCACGCCACGAATCAATCAACACACCCGCCTCTTCCTTCATGCATTCATACACACACATACATACATGTATATGTATATTTCTCCTTCTCTGACATGATAGATTGTTCCCATTAAACAAATTATTTTCACAACAGTTCGAATTTATTCCCCAATTTCTGATTCTTTTAACAGAAAGGAACGGCCGAGCCCATAATCTTCATCAAAAATGTATTATCACACGCATTAGTTAATTACAAACAATTAAATTAATACGGAGATGAATAATAAAGAGGAGAAGCCACACGATTTGAATTCTTCATTTCAACTTAATATAATAGCTAGAGATGTTACTTTAGGTTTTGGTGAGAGAGCTTTCTCTGCCGCCGGCGCCGCCGTTCTCTCCGCCGTCCTCGTTAATCCTCTCGACGTCGCTAAGGTTTATTCACTCGTTTCTCCTCCGTATTTATACTTTTATGTGTGAATTTTCACCTTTTTTTTTAGTTTTTCGTGTTTAATTTAATACGTTTCGGTTGTTAGACATTTTTTGTTTATTTTATAAATTTGCTTGCAAATAAATTTAGATGATTCATTACAACTGTGTTTAGAAGATGAGGTGTATTGTTGATTTCACTTCTCGCAATAAGTATCGAAAGTAATATTCTGCCGGAGCTGTAATATGTATAGAATTTTGCTATTAGAATGAATTGTTGAAGTACATTTTGACGTTTTTAGAATCTGCTTTACTGGCCTATAAATTAACGAGAAGAGATTGCCCCATATGATTAAATCTGATTGTATTTGCTTGGAGAGAGGTATGGTTGGAGTTAATTACGTAATGCAATATAAGTACTTGATTAGTATTGTGTTACCAAGCTTATTGTCAAGTATCGGAGGCATTTACTGACTCGTAGTCGTTGTTGGTATCAGATTTTGTGTTATTCAAGCTTCATTTTTGTAAGAACTATCAAAGCAAATTTAGGTGTAAGTTATGAACACACAGTTATTCTGCTGGCATATTTATTAGAATCTGGTTGTTGATAGGACTCAAATTTCATCACTTCCATTCCTTCCTTCCCTCCCTACCTACTTGTTTGCTGTCAATATGAATTAGGATCTTTTTCCTAACTTGTAAACTTGGCTTGGTTTAAACATGAATGTTACAAGTGTTCCTATATTTATGCCATATCTGAAACTTTCTTGGCTATTACAGATTAAATCTGTCTAATCTGTACAGGTGCTAATGAGTATTTGGTAATTGTTTTTATTGTCTTACGGATCAGACTAGGTTGCAAGCGCAGGCAGCTGGCGTTCCTTATCATGATCTATGTCGTACATCATGTTTCGAATCGAACACAGTATGTTTCCAACAGGGACCTGCTCTGCCTAAATGCTATTTTACATTTTGTGAGAAGTGTGAACACGAATGTTTTCCACTGATTGGTCATAATCTATATATTCACATCATACATTATGAGAACAGCGTATGAGTTCTTCATCCAAATCTATTTAAAAACCTCCTGTCTGAATACACTGTGAAACCAGCCTGTGCAAAAATTGGTTCATTTCTGCTCTGTGGTACACATGTATGCAAACATGGACTTGAATTTCCCATTTTCTTAAGCTAATGCACATTTTAATGTCTCAAAACTAAAATTAGCATCTGTCAGCTTAAAGCATGAATCTGTATAAATTGCCTTGAGCATAGAAGTAAATTACCATTTTATTTCTAAAATCCATGCGGATCTCGATTTCGGTCTTTTAGATGTTTCCGGATATGAGATCTTCCACGTCATGCACTCGTGCAGTTACTGGATCTGTATCAGAGTGTGTTTTGCGATATAAAGGAACATTCGACGTCTTCTACAAAGTTGCACAACAGGTTTGTACAAGTGATGATATTAGTATAAAGTTAATGAATCTAGCGACCAGACCAGTAAAAATTTTGTTGAAATTATGATTGAGCGCCAGTAAAAACTTTGTTGAAATTATGATTGAACCAAGGGATTGATGTACTTCTTTGATTTAATGATTATGGCATACGCTATGTTATTTGCAGTGACAAAATCACTTGGTAGATCCTTGAAAGCATTATATTTATATGTTAAAATGTGTATTTAAAATTATCAATATCAATAGTACTACAGCCATGAATTTATATGTATTACCCAGCCAAAAGTGAAATTGTTCTTGTGTGAATTATTTAATCCTTAGTCTGTTAATAGCAAACAGTATCCATTGGTATCTGGTGTATGTTGGTTCTTGTAGGAAGGTATTGCGAGGCTATGGAGAGGCACATGTGCAAGTCTAGCATTAGCTGTTCCAACAGTAAGTCTTTCTCCATGATGATGTCAGTGTTCAAGTCTCACTGCTCTTTCTTTGTTTAAAACCACATGAGCCAAATGAGTATTTTTAGCTTAATATAAGATTTGTGGTACTAATTGCTTCCTATTAGGTAGGCATATATTTACCTTGTTATGATATTTTCCGCAACTCTTTGGAAGAGTTCACATCAAGCAATACCCCAAGTCTGACACCATATGTCCCGTTAGCAGCAGGGGCAGTTGCACGATCGCTAGCTTGTATTACTTGTTATCCTATTGAACTTGCAAGAACAAGGATGCAGGTATTACATGTTTGTATTAATATTATACGCACAGAAGTACTTTTTGTTTTTCATTTATCATTGTGGTTCTTTTTGCATCTTAAATTTGTTCAATTGTCTTTCTGCACCTAGTGTACATATTTTTTTCTACAACTATTCTTGGTTATGATTTACATGATGCATTCTCTGAATTAGCAAAGTGCAACTCATAATAGATGGTGAGTTTCTCCCTAAATGTAATTAAAGGCCTAAGCCGTATCTTGTAACCTGCAACATGCTTGTAGAACAACTACATTCTAGTGTGCCACTGAACAAATAATTAAATTTTTGTGATGTTTATGTATCCTTTAAACAACCTTAGAAAATTGATTATTTGGCTTATAGCCTAGTAGATACTCTCCTATTGGTGATGAAAGGTTGAGGGTTCGAGCTTCAGTGGGGGCATGAGTGCGTGTATTTAATTTTCAGCAATCGACCATAACCAAAACATATTCAGAAAATTGCATATGATGTTAAGTAGTGATGTCGTAAAGAGACTAAAAAAAGTAAGGGATAACTTAATATGAAGAACAAGGAAAACACAAGTTGGATTAATCAACTCAGCAAAAATAAAAGTTGGATCAATTAAATACAAAGACTCCATTACCCCGAGGTTTGTTTTACCACCAAAATAGACGAGAAATGTATTAATCGTATAAAAGATAGGATTTTTTTGTAATGCTCAACAATAAAGCATTAACAATTTTTTCAGGGATTAGGTAACTTGTACATGATTTAGATTCTAATAATTAAAAAACCCGATGACGAAGATATAACAAAATATGTAGGACACAAATTGCGATTACAGTATTTTAGGAAAGGTAACAATGAACAACTATGAAAGAATAAATTTTGGTGAATGGACCCTGAAAATATCAATATTCAAGGATCTACAAATATGGGAATACTTGAGATGTCTCTTTGATATCAACCCAGAAAATGAAGATAGTGAGCATGTGTTAATAATTTCCACCGGAAGTGTGTTGATAGTAACTCGATAAGTCATATATTCAATAATTAAAGCGCCATTTTGATACGAGCATGATGCATGAATCAAGTCCTAATTAAATAACCTAACCGATCAACGCAAATAAACGCACACATGTAATATTAGATATCTGGAGCCCATATATAAAACATATGCATCAATATCTCATATATTAGATATAGCTAAATTGATTAGTAGATTATATAAAATATCTTTTATATTAAGGCATATAATAAATGTTCACTCGTGTTACCCATTAAGGGAGATGACTGTAAAATATTACTCCTGTATATCCGAGTCCATAATTAAGAGGTTGTGTAAGTAACTGACTTTTCGATACCAGTATCTTTTGCAAGCTGCTAAGAACATTTGGTCTACTAATGAATTGGCAGTATATAGCTTTCAATATGTCCCTTCTACAATGTGTCATTTGATTTTAAAGTGGAAGCATAAAGTGGAACAACCTTGTAACTGACTAGTGTTGTTTAATTTTTTGAATGGTCAAGGAGGGAGTACTTGTTAGTAGTTGGCAATAATCAGTTTTTGAACAAGATGTAAAAACCGGAGGGAAGATTACTGTTGCTATATTTTCACAATTCAGTTGCGCTAGTGTCTTTTGTTGAACCTTCCTATTTTGTTCTGAAATTTCATGGAAGTATAGTAGTAAACTGTATCGCCAGAAACTTATTTTTCAATAAGAGTCCTTTCCGCAACAAGATAATTGAGACATAATTCTCTGTGGGATTTGCTTTATTTCTGGTACATCCTGTCATATCTCACATGCTTTTGTTTTTGCGGCAGGCATTTAAAGACACTCAAGCTGGTGTGAAGCCTCCTGGGGTGTGGAAGACATTAGTTGGGGTGATCTCTGAAGTCAGAACCACAAACAACCTCCAAAGATGTAAGTTGATTTCTGGATTGGATGTAGATAGATATGTAGTACAGTATAGGGATGTGTGTGTATTGGAGGAGTACACCCCGTGGTAATATTATTTCATGTAAAATGTATTGTTAAAATAGTGATTTGCATCTAATCTGTCTTTGTTTGAAGTGTAGAAGTAAATAAGTAATTCGTTTTTGTAATGTTTGTGCCAACTAATTTGGATCCATAGAAAAAATTAGTGGTTAGTGGTAAATAATTTTTTTTGTCCCAGTAACATGCATTCATAACAAAAGTATGGCGACTCATCATACGAAAAACCTTAAATACATATATCATGTATCATCAATATATTTTTATAAAATGTTTCCTTTTCATTGGACTGATTTGATGATTGTTCACTTTTGAGCCCTCGACATTTTTTCTTCAAATCGGTGTGTTGATAGTACAGATTATATATTACGACTATCTTTCCGTGGGTGAGGATCCGCCATATTAGTTAATGCGATCCACATTTTAGGTATTTGCTTATAATTATCTCGTTCTCATCTTTTAGTTATCATACTGAATAATTTGCTGTATGACTTTGGTTTCTAGCACTACAAAATTACCGCTTCTTATGGACTGGTCTTGGGGCTCAGATTGCACGTGATGTTCCCTTTTCTGCAATTTGCTGGTCAACCCTTGAGCCTGTAAGACATCAATCTCAACTGAAGTCAGTAGTAAATCTTGACATGAAATAATGTTTCAATTGAGCATATGAAGCCAATTGTATGCTTGTATCAGCTCAGGAGACAGATTATAGGCCTGGTAGGTGAACAAACAAGCATAGCGACAATCCTTGCAGCAAACTTTTCTGCTGGTTTTGTTGCAGGAAGTATTGCAGCTTTTGTCACATGTCCTCTGGATGTCGCAAAGACCCGACGACAGATTGAGGTGATTCTTCCAATCAATTATATTTCGAACTGTCTGCCTTAGTATTGTTTTGCTTTATTTCTTTTACCCCCAGTATGCCAAAACAGCCTGTGGTCAGAAGAATAATGAAATTTGGTGGGCAGACCTTAAAAATAAAATGAGGGTGAGGTATGTTACTTTAATATGAGTTGCATGCTGTGCGGCATTGGTTGATCATGACTATAAGATGAAGGATGTCTCAAACATTGATCGAGTAGCTACCTCTGTCCGGGAAAGAGATATTACATGATACTACGTATTGTGTCCCTTGTGCCCATGCCTCACATGATTATGATAATGAATTAAATCTCACTCGTCACTTTATAGAAGGATTTTTTTTTACACAAGTACAGGTTTAAGGTTTGCGCTAAGCCTGCTGAGCATGAGAATATATTGAAAACTAATGTTGGCTTAATAATAAGCAACAGTTATGTCCAAGGACTTGAGCTCTCATGTGATTTTTGAGATTTTGTTTGGTTAAATAAACTAAGAGCACAAGTTGTTAATATCACTCTTAGTATCGATATCCTTGTGCTTTCTGCTTGCTAATGTGGGTTTCGTTTGTAGAAAGATTCTTCTCGAGCATTAAAGATGACCACGAAACATACATTGGTTGAGATGTGGAGGTTGGTGGCACTTCCTTACAACTGTAGTAAAACTTATAAATTTGTCGATTTAGTTTTAGTGGGTTTGTCAATAAGTTGCAGTTGCTTATTATGTAGAAAATATTGAATTGTTATTCCCATATAACATGCAACTATTGAAAAATGAAAATTGCTTATATATTTTTTTCTTGGACAGTGATGGAGGGATTAAGGGACTTTTTGCTGGTGTTGGTCCTCGTGTTGCTCGCACTGGTCCTTCTGTTGGAATTGTAGTTACTTTTTATGAAGTTGTTAAATATGCTTTACTTCAAAGAAGTTGGTCAAGAGACGGAGACAATTTATAGCAAAACAGAGCCAGAAGGCTATATGTACATTGTATGCCTCAGGATTACATCCTTGCAAATTATGGAGGATCCTCGCAATTTTGGGGTGTCTACCGGAAATGTGATCATTTGCATGTGATTGCTAGAAGAATAAATAGAGTAACTGACACGATATAATTCTCATATTAAATGTGACCGCCACTGGGGATGGTGGAATAACTAGGTGATGTGCAATATTTTTGTTAATTTTTTTTACAGAGCCCATTAGTGTAGATAAGGGGTGTATAGAAGAATTGCGGTTGACCACATTGAACCGCTCGTAACCGAAAATATTTTGTGGATAATTGCAAAACCTGGATTAGTTGCAGATTTAATTTCTAATAATCGCTTATTCGCTATTTGGATACAGTTTTAAAATTTTAAAAATCACAAAATCGTCAAACGCAAACCGCTACATATATTTATAATAAAATATATTTTTAAAAATATATTTAATATCATATAAATTAATATGTAAACACATGTATTTATTTTAAAAAATATTATTATTTAATATTCTAAAATTAACATATTTAACATATATTTATTAATACTTAATTGTTATGACTTGAAGTCCAATAGTCCAATACCTATCCTCCACTTCGGTCTAGTCCCGGTGTGCAGAGATAAATGCATCATATTATCCCTATTCTAATTTCTTGCATTCACAACTTTCTTGCATTATATTATCCCTATTCTATTTGTGTTTGTGTGTCTGATTTTCTAAAATTTTGCTCACACCCAAATGCCAAATGGGATACTTTAGTTGCTCTTAATTATATTTTTTGCAAATTATTAATAGTTAACCGCAACCACGTTGAAAATCACATTCAATCACATTTGTGAATGAAAATTTTCTAAAATCACTTTTTGCGGTTTGATTCGATTTTTACTCTAAAATCGATCCGATTCAAATCGTGTACAATCCCTAATCACCCCCAATGTAGATGGGACAAATGTTCGAGGATAGTAGCGGATATGCTAAAACTTTATAATACTGCACTACTGCCACAGTTGTTTCAAGACCAACTAGCCTAGGATTCAACATACACTTGAAGGATAATTAATTGTACAGAGTATTGTTAGTTTGATGATAATAGATTTTACAAAACCCAGTGTAGAAAATCATATGACAGTTGCCGTTGGACCGGTCAATTGCGTTTTTGTATATTTACATGGAAAATTGTTGCACGAAATGAAAATACAGGTCATCTTTTTGCACACATGTTGATGTTCATGTACTTTTTGCATACACTAAATTGTAATATTAATTGTATCCAACTTGAATGAAAACATATTAGTAGAGTATAATCTTATTTAATGCACATGATATTTATTCATACACAATTACTTAAAAATTTGTTTACATATATTTTATATAAAATATATTTATTACATAATAAATATAGATAATTCGTGTATTTTTTATCTGTTGTGTATCCAAAAGTTGAATCCTACTAATCTATATTATTGTATCGGCTATCAAACATAAAAGTCATGCTAGTAATTTTGGGATTGCATGTACCAAGTAGGCAAGGACCCGTATAACCCTGTTTAAAAAGAAAAAAAGGCAACAAATATCACTTTTAGGGAGAGTGATCTTTAAGGTGACCTTTTAAAAAAATGGCCTCAAATATCACTCTAAAACTCAGTTTCAAATAATATTTTGGTTAAATATAAAAACGGAACAACGTTCCATATTTTTCAACAAACTTATTTTTTTTATCTTTAACTTATTTCATGATTTTAAGTCAAACGACCCTAAATAATACTTGATATTACGTTTTTAACAATAAAACACAACTTAAAAATATGTTTTTAATTATTTTTAATTAATAATTTTTATATTCATATCTTTTTATTGGCTTTCAAAATCTTTAAAATTTAAAATAATTTTTTTAAAATTCAATCGTGGATCATAATTTAACAATTTTTAACATTTTAGGATTCATCAATGTCTTTTATGTTTTAGAATTATTAAAAAATAAATTAATAAAGCGTACCCCTAAACCCGAGAGCCTAAACCATAATTTATTCCAAGGTATGCGAACCGAACTCTAATTATTAATTGTTTTTAATATTTTAGGATTCACTAGTTCCCAATTTGGATTTTAAAAGTATTAAATTATTTATATATATAAATAAAATACGAACAAAACATCTATTAGAATAAAGTTTTGAGTTTGAAAACATAACATTATTGAGTATTTTTGATAAAAAAAAGTAAAAAAAAATAATAAAAAAATAGGAAAACGCAATTCAAGTTTGCGTTAACATTGCAGACATCAACAATGTCTAGAACTCCGTTTCTGCTTTGAATAAAATTATTTGAAATTGCATTTTTTGATTTAAAAAAATTAAGAAAATAAGAAAACGCCAAAGACAATTGCGTTTTTTATTATTCACAAAAACTGCAGGCCAAATTCCATTTTGAAATAACATTTGAGGCCATTTTTTATCAACAAAGTGACATTAAGAGTAATTTTCCTACAAATAGTGAGATTTGGAACCGACACCGTTTAAAAATAACATTACATTTCCCTAAAGTATTGTGTATATCATAATCACTCATACCCCTGTACAATTACATTTTCCAAAAATCTCGAGCATAGCATAATCACCATAACCCTTGTATAAATATAACATTACATGTTCCAAAAATCTTGAACACATTAACATATTCAGATAAAACAAGTTGCAAACTTGTCTAAATTTTATAATTATTTTACTGAGCCTTAGATTTAGTAATTTTCATACAACTGCTATCTATGAATCTTTGTAAATCACTAGATTGTCAAATCATATCAGCAGAAAAGGGACAGAATCATATCGCACAAGTGCAAACAGAAACAGGTGACTTCATGAAAGAAAATTGTACACACGCTTGGCGAAATAAACGACTGGGATCATATGGAGAACCAATTAATTAGAAAACTAAACAGTGAGCCCTAACGATAGACTTTTGTCATATTTTTATCAGAAAAACCAAAAAAAAATGCTTCCAAGATTGGTCAAAGAAAGTTGTAAGATGCATCCAAGGGATGAATGAGATATGTTAGAACTAGTGCCAAAAGCATCAGCAGGTATGCTACCCCTTGGTCAACAGAAGTTCCTGGAGAAAAAACATAATGAAGTCATAACAACAGAAATGTTGGTAAGCCTAAAAACAACTGATTTGCCACAGATTAAATTTAAAATATTCACATTCACATTTCATTCTTTTAAACTTTGTAGTTATTTATGAGAACGCCAAAACAGTTGTCAATTATGAGAATGCCAAAAAGCGTGGAAACTAAGAGGAAGAGTAGTCATAAAATAGCTCAAAAAGAATATTATTGTTCGGTGCAATCCTTCTCCGTTCTACAAGGTTGTGACATGGCGAAATTTTATTAGAAATAAAACAGGGGATCATGAAACTCCTTCGCAAAGCGGTGTAAATGTACTTAAAACATATATTAAGTTCACAGTTCATTGACATGGGAGAAAGTATAAGAAGCAACTAGCAAATGAATTCAAACACGTATTAAATGAAATTAAAATGCCTATACAGTATCATGCTGCCTCCATAGTCATAAAAAAGGTTAAACATGACTAAATGATGAATTATCCTAATAGCATCATTATATTTTGTAGCTCTCCAAGTTCTCCATAATCCCCCGAATTGTCGGTAGTTGTTCCCTATTTACCTGTTCTCATCTCTCTTTAATCTGCCCAAATGCAGTTACTTTCCCTGTGATTCTACAATTTACTATATTGCAAATTTGCAGCACACTGGTGAATGAATTTGCTACATAAATTTGAGGATGTAATATCTTCAGATATATTACCAGACTACATATAAGGTCTCAATCGCGATGTAGAAGACACACAAATTTCTGTTGCAAAAGAGCAAAGTCCTAATAGCAACTTATTTCTCACAAGGTGATGCATTTAAAAAACTCGAAAAGATAAATTGTAAAAAAAAACAGAGATAAACAAGAAGGTCCATTGGCGCAAGGCAGGCTTATAACGAGGATAAGCAGAAATTGAATCAAGGCATTGTAACAACACAAACTAGGCTTGGTAATTACATCTATAGAGATGTCAAAATGTTAATTGTAACCTTTTAATAATCTAAAACTATATCACAGAAACAGCAATATGTGTGTAAAAATTAAATTTAATATAAACGCAGCAGAAATATGCATAAACAATGAGATAACAAAATGCCAGATCTACGATGCAACATAACATTACACACAAATACACAATAGAGGGAGAGGGAGAGAGAGAGGGAGAGAGGGAGAGGGAGAGGGGGAGAGCGAGAGAGAGAGAGAGAGAGAGAGAGAGAGAGAGAGAGAGAGAGAGAGAGAAGTACCATCGCTAGCAGGAGCCGGCGCAGGAGCGAAGGGCTGAGCCAGAGCACAAGGAAACAAAACAATGGCCAACAAAGCAAATATCAAAAACCAAAAATTACTTGCCATTTTGGTATTGTATATAAAACTTGCTCAATCTCTCTCTCTCAGGAACAAACAGATCGGGGACTGGACTAGTATGTGGGAGAGAAGGTTTCCCCTAAGCTTTGTGTGTATATATATTAGAATTATTGTGTCCTGTACATCTATTTTAAAATGTACAGGCCTGGATCTTGAGTCGGACCAAACTGGGATTTAACTAAAATTCAGGCCTGGATCTTGAGTTAAATTTCTATAATTAAATAAGTTGGTATGGCCCCACTTAATTTATACTTTTTTATATATTTGTTTTTAATTTTTTTACAAAGGACAACGCTAAGAATTACACCTCAAAATTTAAATTCAAACCAATTTGGATTCAAATATCTTCAACATTGGTCAAATTTTAGTCCAAATTTGGGTCGTCGAACAATATTGTTGATCCGAATTTGGACCGAAACTATTAAAGATGGTGATCCTAAATTTCACTTTTAGAAAAAATGGTCTAAAATATCACTTCTGAAAAAAAATCCAAAATATCACTTCAAGATACTATATCGTGTAGCGTTTAGGTAAGATACCCAAAATGTTACATCGTGTAGCGTTATGCTTATTTTTTTAATGTACAAAACATGATTTTAAGTAGTGTTTTAGCACCAAAGACTACATTATGAAGCGTTTTGGCCCCAAAACACTATTTCATCTAGCGTTTTACACATATGATTTCTTTTAAAAAATATATTTTTAATCTTAAATAAAAATTTGTTAATTCCTAAAATACTAAAAAATTATTTAAATTGTTTATAAAACCCAAAGATATTTTGGTGAACCCTAAAATATTAAAAATTATTAAATAAAACTACACCCTTAAATTTTAAAATTATTTAGTCTAAAGTTTACATTTTTAGTTCCAAGGGTTTAGTTACCTAAACCCTAATTTAAATTATGGTTTAAGCTCTAGGTTTACGGTCAAAAGGCTCAAAACCCTAAATCAATGTAACATTTATTAATTTTCTTTTTAATTAATAATATTTATTAATAAGCGAAACTGTGATACTTTGGTTTCATTAATTTTTTGGTACAACAACCTTTTTATTTCGCCTTTTACGATTCATGTTATAACTCTAAGGGTATAATTTTTATCCCTTTTGATTTTTATATGACTTATAAATTCTATATGTATTATTTTTACCCGTTTTTTTTTTAATTTTATAATCCATACTTTTTATGTTTTAAAAGCGAAACCTCTTTTTAAGCGATCCTTTGGTTTCACTTATTTTTTTTATTTTAATACCTTTTGATTTCATTTTTTATAAATAATGTTATAACTCTAAGTGTATTATTTTATTCTTTTTTATTTTTATATGACTTATAATTTTATATGTATTATTTTTTCCCATTTTTTGAATTTTATAAGCCATGCTTTTTATTATTTTTATAGGTTTGAATGCTATTTTTAATTATGTTTTAAAATAAATAGGTTCATAAATTGACCCAACTAAACAGGTTTTGAAAAATATAAATCACGACCAAGTAAATAGGTCTTGTGTTTAAGTTGGAATATTTTATTTTTTTAATTTGTTGGTAGAATTCCATTTTAATAAAATGATATGGATATTATAAACACCGTATTTTGGTTTTACCCCTACAAAATAATAAAATTGTTCAAACCTTAGTATTATTACAATTCTATTTTCGTAGAACTCTAAATTATTTCATGATAAGGTAAATTGGTTTCAACTTAGTATGGCTAGGCCGTATTTTGGTTTCACCGATAAATTTCTATTTTATGTAGATTTCCATGTTATTTTTAACGAAATATAGTTTATTGGAATCATGTTATAATTATGATATTTATATTTTATGTAGAATTATTTTTCATTTTTTATTAAAATAATAAAATGAAATCCTTTAATAATGATATGGATATTATAAACACTGTATTTTGTTTTACCCCTAAAAAATAATAACATTGTTCAAACCTTATTATGATTACAATTCTATTACCGTGGAGCTCTAAATTATTTTTTTATAGGGTACTTGGTTTTATCTTAGTATAAATACGCCGTATTTTGGTTTAACCCTTATAATTTAATTTTATGTAGAGTCCTATGTTGTTTTTAACGAAATATAGATTATTGGAATTATATTATAATTACGATATTTCTATTTTCCATAGAATTCTTTTTTATTTTTTTATTAAAATAATAAAATGGAATCCTTTAGACATTGTTATTAGTAAAGGAAACCATATTTTAAGGGGTACCTTGATTTCACCCATTTACGGTTGCACGGACTTTTGGGTTTCACCCCTTTTTAAATCATACTACAGCTCTAAATATATAATTATTATTCTTTTTTGATTCATATATGACTTATAATTATATATGTGATATTTTACTCATTTTTTGATTCTTATATACCACATATTTATATTGTTTTCATATAAATGGAATCCTATATAGATTGTAATTTCTAGATTCATACCCATAAAATTCTATTTTAGCACCAAATACAAATTAATTTATACATAAAAAAAAATTTACTAGAAAAAATATGCGATCACAAATTATATAAAAACACAAATCCAGCTAACAAAAGAAATCTAATATGCAATTACTTAGTAATGTTGATTTAATATTTTGTTAAATCATTCGTCGACTGTGTTGCTCATTGCATGGCTAAAATTTCGATATAAAATATTATTTATATCTTTTCAGACAACAGAGACATAATAACGTTAAATTTGTTGTTCTAATAAGATTTGAGTTAATGAAAACTACATAAAATTTCTAAAGAAAAATTGTAATAATAGTACCATTTTATTTATTATATATTTTAATTATAATTTGTTGAGCAAGATTGAAGCTATATGTATAACTCAACAATACTGGGTTGGATAACTCAACAATACTGGGTTGCATAACTCAACATAGAATAAGGAATTTGAAATAATCTATGTTATAACAGGATCAGTACATATTGTTTATTGGGTATATGCACAAAAGGTTTTGTAAACTGCAGTGAAGAAGACGTCAATAGTGATCCGTATGAAGTTCATTAATATGTTCAGGTATCGGAGGAATAAGGTTGGAGTCGTTCGAAGCAGTTATCAGAATCAGTGTGAAGACCTCAAAGATTCCCAGTGAAGTTGGTTATATTTGGTAGAAGACTTAACAGTGGTTTGTACGAGTATAATACGAAGGCCTGAGAGCAGAACTAGTCGTCTGTGAACCAGACCCTTGCACGAGACGTCAGTGATCCGTGAAAGGAAACGAAATATTATTTTTAAGAAATACTGTGAAGTGGTTTTTGCGCTCGAGAAGATTGAAAATATTGTGAAGTGCAAAGACCCGAAGATTAGAAGGTCTGGAGATACATGTAAAAACCAGTTTTTTTTATTAAATATATATGTTTATGTAAGTCTAGTGATTTAATATATACAAGTAGTAAAAATGTTAATGTGCTTTTTTAAAAAAAAAAAGAAGAAAAAGTGTACATAATTTGAAACGTTTAGTTGTTTTCTTTACTTGGTCAAAACCTGTTACTAATAGATAAGATATGAGTTAAACTTTAAAAATACAGATATGATTTAGTTTTGAAAATAGTGGAGGGTGATACTGATAAGTACGCGTTAACTTAGGAGTACAGTATGTTAGATTTGTAAATAAATAGATGTAATTTAGTTCATTTGTTTCTTGAACATCTCTCTTCTTTCTCAGGTACTTTTCTTTTCTCTCGATTTTCTTTTCAACGTGTGTGTTTTAGGTTACTCATTGTTGTACTGTATTCATTTATGTAATGGTCAGGTTATTTTTAATTCTTAATATATGTGCTTGTAGATTTATATATTTTATTATACATTGATATTTTGTTAAATACTTAATGCTCTGTTTAAAAGCAGTCTTTAATTTTAAAGAGAATGATTTGTGAAAAGAAAAATTATGTACATGTGATATTTCTGGTTAACTCCTTTTATATGATTTTGTTAAATTATGTTGTTAACGTGATAAATGTGAAAAATAGTTAATTATGTGTATTATTTTTATAAAAGATTGTTAATATGTAACTGTTTATTTATTTTATGAGATATTATTATTAGTGTTTTTATTATTATATTAATGATATATGTGATGATTTTATTCTTTTTTATAAGTCTCTGTTTTTGTTAGTTTTATTTTTATAAATTGATCAATCATTTATTCATTCTAGAAATTTTTAATTATATTTTATTAGTATATGTACATACATGTTTATTTATTTAATTTATTTTTTACTTATGTGTGTTTTTAGAAAATGGTAGTAATAGTATTAATTGACTTGTATAATTTGTAAAAACTCATTTAGTAAATTCTTGTTAGTATAATATTTAATTATATTTAATTTTTTTTTATATTATCTTGTTGCCTGGTTTTGTATTGCAACACATGTTATTTTATAATGTTGGCTGATTTTGTATTGCAGCTCTCTGTATATGTTGTTTTTATTGCCTGTTTTTGTTTTAGAGTCCTTATTTTGTGTATATATAATTTTATATATATTATCTTTTGCCTGATTTTTGTTTTAGAGTTCTTATTTTGTGTATATATAATTATATATATATATATATTATCTTTTGCCTGTTTTGTGTATTAGAGTGTATGAGGTTAATTAATTATGTTTGTTGTTAATAATAACTACATATGTTGGATTTCTCTGCGTGAAGTGATAAATTGTTAAAGTGGTTGTCAATGTCAAGGTAAGTTAACTCTTCACACTTTTATTTTTATTTTGAAATCTGTTAAATATTTTTGCACTGCTTTTATTTTAACAACTATGGATCAAGTAATTGTTTTAGACATAAGAATTTCCAGTGAGCTCTGACCTATGAAATATTTAGTAATTGCGTATAGTTCCGGAACTAGATTTTGATACCTTACTAGGGCGTGCTTTGCACAGTTTATGATACCTTAATAAGGGGCGCATTATTGACAGTTGTGAACCTATGATACTGTGTCACCAGGTATTTGTGACCTTAGCGAGCTGTGGAATTTATTTATGTTATATGTAAACTTTGGATTTTGAGCAATGATTTTGGCTTTATAAAAATTATGAACTCCTTGGTCCACTAGTGTCGAATTGTTTTCTTGATGGACTGTTTGGCTCATGACTTACAAATTTTCAGGTGCTAAACTTCTGGGATGGACAAGGAAATGCATTTGACTTGAGCTTATTGTAATAATATTTTAGTGATAGTGTCTTATCTTAGAGCTGCGTCTCTCTGTATTTGTCTTTATTTCAGCTATATGATACTATTTCTGAGTTGGATTTCAGAATCTTGTTTGCTTATGTGAGACTTGTTTTAAGTATGAATAAAGTTTGATATCTAAGTATAGTTGTTGTATAAAAAGTTGGG
This sequence comes from Apium graveolens, assembly GCF_009905375.1. Lineage (NCBI taxonomy): Eukaryota > Viridiplantae > Streptophyta > Magnoliopsida > Apiales > Apiaceae > Apium > Apium graveolens. The sequence continues at coordinate 82,646,834 of NC_133652.1, forward strand.
GTATTACAATACAGATGAGTACAACCCAATGATTTACAGGATTTATTTTTAATCAATGACTGATTGTGTAATAAATGGATAAATTAAAATGAACTCATTTATTTATTTAATTATCGTATCAACAATTGATTGTGTTGGGTCCAAATATACATACAGAGGGGGGTGAATGTATGTTTTTCGTTAATTAATTACAGCGGAAAATAAACCTCGAAAATGAAATAAACAAACACAAAAAGGTTCACGGAATAATTCTTATTATTAAGAAATTAAACCGTAAAGGTTTGCTTACAACTCCGAATACAATTAATTCGAAGCAACAAATATAGAGAGAACCAAAATACTAGCAATCAATTTGGGGTTCTATCTATCACTCTAAAAATTCAAAACTTCTATCAAAAGATATTAAATACAATCAAGAGAGTTTTAAATAATGAGTGTTACAAGTTTGTAAGGCTTTAATGGTGTGAGATAAATTGGGCAGCACTTCTCTCCTTAATTTCAATAAATGAAATCAACTAACTCTACAAAAAAAATCTACAGAGTTTTAATGGGGGTTTTTGCTGAGAAGTTATATTTTTCTGCTGCAATTCGTTGGTTTTGTAGTGATAGAATTGTAGGAGAGATAAGGACTAAATATGTGGCTTAACCATGTCCACACATTTAAAATTGTACAGACTGCAGAAATAAGTCTATGGCGATCAATAGTATCTGTGTAGCAGCCTTTGCTTTAAATTAATTTTTGAGTGAATCCTATGGCGACCAGTGTTGGAAGAGGCTCTGTGGCGATCAGGAATTCAGCGCCGCCTTTTACCTTTGACAAACATTCGCCTATGGCGACTAAATGACTTGCTTCTCTCTGTTTGAATAAATAAAAGAGAGGGTACCACATGTAACTGCCAGAAGAGAGAATAAGTCGCAATACAAAAAAAAAATAGCCGCCTTTTTGATTTGGTAAACTATCGTCTGTGGCGACCTGATATACATGCTGCTCTACTGTGGCTATAGGAACAGAAACATAAGATATTGATTTTGATTTCACGTGTAGCTGCCAGGAGTATTTCTTTTTCTTTTGATTTCGTACATGCCGGACAGGTAGGGAAAATTTAGGCACCGGGGAGGAAGACTGTGTTGTACGCGCCATAAGAGAAAAAGAGGGGCGCAGGTTGTGCGTGCACACGCGCGTCGCGCGGTTGGGCTCACCCAAAGCAAGACATGCCGTTTCTTCTTTTATATATATCCAAACTTTACTACTTTGTTTCTTCTCTGGATCCCGCGAGCAATATAATTAAAAACAATCACCCTGCCATTTCTGGTTTACTCGAATTAATTGGATTGCTTTTGTTTATAAGTCCAAACGCATGCATGCAGAAAACAATCTGGCTGGTAGAAAAATTAGCTCGAAGAGAAAAAATAAAATACAAATTTGAATTTAAAATAAATAAATAAAATTAGATTTTATTTATTTATTTAATTAAAATTCAAACATTAATTTTATTTTTCCAAAATTAAATATTGATATTAAATTAAATAAATAAATGTTTTGAGATTAATTTATTCATTTAATAAAAATTAACATTTAATTTATTTACTTTAAAATCAAATGTGATATTGAATTAAATAAATGATTAGTTTTCCATATATTCATTTAATACAAATCAGTCATTGATTAAAAAATAAATCATGTAAATCCTCTGGTTGTACTCCTCTGTATCTGCAGGCCTTCTAATCTCCGAGATTTGTACCTCAAAATATTTCCAGACTCCTCGAGTACAAAATCCACTTAACAGTATTCCTTAAAAATAATACTATGTTTCCTTTCACGGATCACTGACGTCTCGTGCACGGATCTGGTTCACAGACGACTAGTTTCGCTCTCAGGCCTTCGTATTATACCCGTATGTTAGGTCACACACACACTGTAGAGGGGGTGAATACAGTGTATAGTACACTCAAATCGAACTTTAAGAACTTAAGTAACAGAAAACAAACTTTATTGAAACAATAAACTCTGTTACAGTATGGAACTGTTACCTCTCAGTGATGAACAAATATCACGAGAGCTGCTAGGGTTACAATGAATAATCTTCTCTAATAATGATAACACTTATAGTGTAAACCCTATGTCTGTGTTTATATACTACACAGTTACAAGATAATCGCTAATTGATATGGAATATAATTCTGCTTCCTAAAATATATCAATCAGATATCTTTTCTTCCAAGTATTCTATTCTTTACAGAATTCCTTCTTCATGCATATCTATTCTTATGTTTATCTTGATCTTCTTTCCTTTAATCAGCTACTGTCCTTATCTGATCGTCCTTCAGCACTTAAGTTCTGATATCTATCTTCTGATGATTATCTCCTGATAACATAAGTACTGATATCCTTAAGTCCTGACTTCCAGTATAAGTACTGATCAACAGTTAAGTACTGATTTATCCTGTTCAAGTAAGATCTGAAAGCTAAACATAAAACATATTAGCCATGACATTATCAAATATATCTAAAAATCTCCCCCAACTTGTAAATTAACATAATATACAAGTTTAACAGATATTTGATGATGTCAAAAACATTAAGTACAAATGCATGAAAATTAGACTAGATAACTACAACTTACAGTCCTTAAAGCTTTTACCAATTTCAACTTCTGATAACAACTTCAGTCTGTATAAATATCAGAATTTAAGCAGTTGTAGATCTTCGACTTGGCTTCATCATTTTCTGATCTCTCTGATGTCAGGAGTTGTTCTGAGATAGTTCTTCAACAAACATTTCTCAGCATATCTGAGTTCATCAATCATTCTCCTTTTGACATCTTTAAGCTCTGCAGTATCTTCACCAGTTTGAAAGATTACAGCTCTGAGATCATTGATCTTTGCTTTTCTCAACTCCTGATCTAGTCTTATGACATAAGCTTTGTCAGACTCTAGATTGAATTCAAGTCCCTTAATACCAAGATATGTTCTGATCTGTGCAGTATTAGGCTTCATATCAACAATATCACCATTGTGATCTCTGTACTTTGGAACATATATGCTGTCAGACTTAACAGAATAAAGCCTTTTCTGTCTCTGAATATGTTCTTTTAAGTAGTTTGCAGCAGTCCCTGTTATTCTGTCATCCACTTGAAGTAAGAAAAGTACATGCTCCAATGCTTCAAAATACTTCAATGGAATGGCATTTTGTCTTATATGATAAACCCTACCATCTGTCATGAAATACAACATGATGTATTCTTTCAAGTAGGTATGGTAAACCATCTATACAGATTCCAGTTGATTCAATCTCTCAGGAGTTGCTCCAATACCTGGTTCAATCAAGGAAGTTGGATCATTGGTAGTGTTGTGTACTCTTCTTTCATCAACACTTCCCAATCCAGTTTTATCTCTAGCTTCCTTTCCAGTAACTACTCTTGCTTCAAAACCACTTGCAGTAGTCTTCAAAGATTGAGTCTGTTTTGCTTTAGTAAATCCTGGTAGGAGTGTCTTTGATCTATTTTCTGATATCAAGTTAACTTGAGCTATGTCAGAGGTTACTTGCTTCTTCTGAATATCAGAACTTATAATTTCTTGACTCTGAACAACTTGAGCCATGTCAGAGGTTGTTTTAAGAACTTTTCTTGAAGTCAGAGCAAGATCATCCTTTTCATCAGTAATTTCTTCTTCCTCAGGAGGTACATAAACCTTGATAGGTTCACCAACCTTTTCTTTACCCTTGGATCTTGGATCTATCTGTGGTTGTGATCTAGCCAATATTGCTTCAGTATGTGTCCTTTCTTTGATCACAATGCCTTTGAGTTTTGGAAGTGATTTTTTACCAGAAGCTTCAGATTTAGATATGACTTTCTCTGATTTAAGTCTGGCTCTTCTTCCTTTAAACTTTCCAAGTCCATTCCTGGATTTTCTTGAAGAAGTAACCGTCTTGACATTTCCTCATCAAGATCTAGAAGTTCATCAGAACTTATCCTTTTACCAGCAGCAAAACTTATTCTTTTCCCAGTATCAGAACTTGTCCTGTGACTAGCTTGTCTTGATGTAAACCTTCTACCTTGACTATGAACGCTACCCATTCCAGAGTATCCTTGATCATCATTTCCATCATCCTTTCCTTGCAGTGTCTTGTTAGTTTTGCATTTGGACTTAATTACCTTCTCCCCCTTTTTGGCATCAGCAGGTAGTAAAAGAGAGATAAGTAATTCCACTGAGGATTGGATTTCAGTAAGTTGCGATTGCTGAGAAGCTTGATTTGTCAGAATTTCATCAATCTGAGCTTGTTGTTTCTCTTGAGTTTTCTCAATATAAGCAATCCTGTCAATGGTAGGTTGAAAGAACTTTTTCTTATCAATTTTCCAAACTTGTTCCTGTTTGATAAAGTTCTCCTGAATCTTGTGTAGCTCTGCATGAGTAGTTGAATGAAGACCTTGTAGATGTTTAGTACTCAATGCAGTGACTCTAAGATGGGTTTTAAAATCATCAGAATTTAACATTTCATCAGCTTTAGTCAAGTGCTCAGCAAGATGTTTTTCAGTTGGAACACATGAAACTGAGTTCCATTCCTTAGTCCACTCCTGACCTGCAGGAGTTTCACTCCAAGGTACTGGTGCTTCCCCGGTAATAAACTTCTTTACCAGTTCAGACTTAGGAAGAGTCTGTTGAGGAGTATGTCCTGAAGGACCTGCTTCATCAGCATCTACAGTTGGAGCAGCATCACCAGTATCTCCAGCATTTGCAGCATCAGAACTTAAAGAATCAGTATCTTCTGATAAGACAACAGTGTGAGTAGCAATGGAGGCTTCAGCATCCTCTAATTGCTGATCTGATACTAAGTTCTGATCAACAGCCATATCCTGATGCTCACCTAAAGTCTGATCATCAGCATCTTGATGCAGAGAAGGTGTTGTTGATAACTCTGGAGTTTGAACAGCATCAGTAACAGGTGTTGTGGAAGGATTATTTACTGTTGGAGCTTCTAAGAGAAATACTTCAGACACAACCAAGTGTTGAACAGCAATATCAGCACTTGTGCCTGGATCAACAAGAGACACAGATGGTGAGTTAGCCTTGTCAGATACAGCTTCCTGAGATGGAGTTGATGGAGAAGAAGTGACTGGAGCAAATTCCTTGTCTTGTGAGATCAGAGATTCCTGATCCCCTTCCTTAGCTGCTTCCTCTTCATCATCTGAAACTGGCCTTTGTGCCCTCTGTTTCTTGTACTTCCTTGTTGATTTGGATTCCTTGGGAGTTTCAGGAACTGTCATTCGTCCAAGCCTCTTGAGAAGCCTAGAACCCCCAATTTCAGAATCCTTCTGAGAAATCTCTTTCTCAGCTTCAGTTACAACAAGATCTCTAGCAGGAACCGGTTCCTCAGAATCAGATTCATCTCTCAATGCAATCCTCCTTCTCTTTTAAGGTGTTTGAGGAACATTCTTTGTCCTCTTTGGCTTGGAAGATGAAGATTTCACAGTAGGTGCTGAAGATGAAGGTTGAGCAGTCTGTAAAGTGGAGAGATAGGATTTGAGATATGTTCTGAGGGTAGGTTGAGTAGAATGAGAGGTAGGTACTGAGGTTGATGGATTTTGGGTGTTTGGAGTTGGTTGGACATCATAGTAAATAGATCTATAAGTATCAGGATCAGCATTTACTAGGATCTGTTTTATAGACTGAGGAATCTGTAATGGTCTAACCACTTTTTTCTTAGTATCAGCATTTACCAGGTCATTAAAGTATCGTTTTGCAACCTTAAAAGGTGGGGTTTGGGTGCTGACTAAATGAGGTTCATCAGTACAATAAGTGTAAATAAGTTGACAGAATCTAGCAAAATAAACAACATCTCGATCCTCTGTCATCCTATCCCCAATAAAACCAATTAAAGCAGTTGCAAAATCAAAATGAGTTTGATTGATAATTGCATACCCGATGTGCCGACTCATAATTGGAATAGCATCAAAATTCGAACATTTGTTCCCAAAAGCTTTGGTGATGCAATCAAAGAAGAAACTCCATTCTCTTCTGATATTAGCCCATTTTAAATGTCCAAGTTTCGTCAGACTCTTTTCATATCCCAATTCAGCCATTAACTCCCGAAGGGCTGAGTCCTCTGGAATTGAGAAAGTACAATCTTCTGGAAGATGTAAAGCCCTGCGTACTGTACCAGAAGTGACTACAAAGGATGAATCACCCACTTGGAAGATAATACTGGGAGTTCCACGTTGACCACCATCATCAAAAAGTCCAGTCCTCCAAAATCGTTCCATTTATCAAGAGAAACAGTTTTATTTCAAAATTTAAACCGTTATCACTGATTGAATTATTTTTCACCGCATCATTAATATTCTGAAAATACATCACATGAAAATGACCAAGATAAATTAGATAAGTAAGTGCTGAAAACGAATCAGAACTTAATATAAAACAAAATTTATATGGTCATCAGAATATCAATCAGGATTTATCAACACAAGATAAAATAACTCAAAGACAAAATCTTGAAGTAAAAACAACTTTCATTAATATATCAAGACAATACATTTATGAAATAGAAATTACATCAATACTTATACAAGATTTTCCCTAAGCTTCTAAACCGAACATCAACAGCCTTAGTCCTAGCTAAGAAGCCTGACAAAGCTGATGATGAAGAAAAATAGGAAGAAGACAAGATTAAATCATTTCTTCTTCTTCCTACTCTCGATAAACAGAATGGCGAGTCTGATGATTCGCTCTTGCTGGCGGAGAGCTGCCAGCCTTTCCTCCTCCAATCGCTCCAGATGGCGATGGTAGTCCATATAGAAGAACATGAGGTGTGTCAGTACCTCCTGTGGGACAGAGTCCCATATCTCCTCAGGAATGGCTGTGACATGCCATTCCTGCTGCCAATCGGCACAGCTTAGCTCCATATTGAAGTTTTGGTAGTTCAAAAACATGTTGTATCTGACCATTGTGTTTTTGAAAGAAGAAGTATGAAGATAAGTGTGTGAGAAGAATTTGATGGAAAGACTGATGTGAAGTGGCTGCTTATATAGGCAAGAGAATGCCAGGAGACGCAAAGAAATTGAATGCTGACAGGTAGAATTAATTCTACCTCGTCTCCCTAGACTTTGAAAAAGAATAACATTCATTGGAAAGAGGAAACATGGTTTAAAGCGCACAAGAAACAAGTAACATTGGACTGTTCAGGTACAAATACCATTAACCCTAACCATAGTGACTATTAATCTTCCACTTCAACATATTCAATTATTAACTGAGACTGTTATCAAATTTTATTCACAGATAAGTCAAGTAAAACATTAGACTGTAATATCAGAACTTAGACTTATATCAGAACTTAACAGTCATCAGAACATAATTTCTTAACTCGAAAAAGGAATGCCCATCTTAGTAAATCCTCATACAAGTTCTGAGTTATAGACTTCAGAACTTAATTATTAGAACGTGTAACTAGAACTTGTCCTCAGAATTTGTGCAAAGTGACACAGTGACTGTTTATCTAAAATAACATAGACCACCACAGTAATTTTCATCATTCATATGGAGTGATTAGTGTGTGCATTAAGCTAAATAACAGACAAAGAGTAAAGTCTGAGTCACTTCAGTACATCTTAGAAATAAGGCATAACTAAAATTTTGCTAAAGAGCTGTCATTGTCCTGAAACCTACTGATGAATGAGTTCATGCTTGAGTCCACCTCAACTGTTTTGTGCTAATTTTATGCATCTTTTGAAATTCTATTTTACAGTGGCTTCTCAGTGTAAGTGAGTCACGACTGTTTATCAGAATTTATGCTATTATTAGAGTATTTCTCCAGTAATCATAGAGTGTGAAAAGTCACCAAGAAAATATTTTGCTTTTCTAATGCATATTTACTTAATACCAGCAATGCACTTGGGTCGTCCTTTCCACATTTTTACTCTAGATCTCAAAGGAGTACCTGATTTTATTCTTTGATCTTTTTGCTTTTTCTTTTGATAAGTGAGGTTTATCAGCACTTAGTACATTCAGCAGTTTTACTAGTATCAGAACTTAACAGATGAGTAGCATTATTCTAATTTGTGACTTAGTAATAAGATATACAAAGTAAACTTAACTAAGCTCAATTATCAGAATTTGCTAGTGTCATAAGATTTCCACTGAAATAATTACTTCTTACATGGAATCATTTGTTTATTGAAGACTACTAGGTCAGTATCTAGCACAGTTATCCTCATAGGATTGAATAGGTACTTGAACAGACATATCACTTATCAGAGTTTAGAAACATATATCAGACAACAGTCAGTACTTAAAGACATTTATCAATTAAGCACAGAATACACAATGAGATTAATTCTGTAAATACTGAGCATAAAGTCTGATAACACAGAACAAGACTAAGCAGATTTAGAGAAAGAACCTGAAACCATTCCAAGTTCATTTACCAATCTTGTAAAAGTAGCTTCACACAGTGGTTTTGTGAAGATATCTGCTAGTTGTTGATCTGTGGGAACAAAATGCAATTCCACTGTACCTTCATCCACATGTTCCCTGATGAAGTGGTACCTGATGCTGATGTGCTTTGTCATAGAGTGTTGAACTGGATTACCTGTCATAGCAATAACACTTTGATTATCACAGTAAATAAGGATTTTGAAATATGTTAACCTATAATCCAGTAACTGATTCTTCATCCAAAGAATCTGTGCACAACAGCTTCATGCAGCAATATACTCTGCTTCTGCAGTTGATGTGGAAATTGACTTTTGTTTCTTGCTGTACCAAGAAACCAATCTGCCTCCAAGAAATTGACAGCTTCCACTTGTGCTTTTCCTGTCAATTTTACAACCTGCAAAATCTGCATTTGTTCTAGTTCTGACACCTGCATCAGGATTTCCAATTATCAAATCAGGTGTATGTGATTTTGTCCACTTCCTTGCAGATGGAAGGTTTTCTCTAGAACTGGATGCTCCCCCATGATCCATGCTATCTTCATTTTCATTTTCTGATGCTCCCCCTGAAACTATGCTCTCTGAGTTGGAGTCTTCAGTATTTAAATTGTCAGCACTATCAGAACTTGGCTTATCAGAACTTGACGAATCAGAATTTGAAGAGCCAGATGTATGTTCTGATGTTTCTTGAGCTGTGGTAGGATCTTGAGTATGCTCCCCCTGCATCGGTGCATCTTTCCTTGTGTAGCCACCACAGTTTCAATAACATCAGAGTTTATTCCATCAGAGTTTACAGTATCAGGACTTAGACTTTCAGAATTTTCAGTATCAGAATTTGAGTCTTCATTTTCAAATCTTAGCTGATCATGGTCAATGAAATCTTCAAGACCAGTAATCTTCTTGTCATCAAAAGAGACATTGATAGATTCCATGACTACTTTTGTTCTCAAATTATAGACTCTGAAGGCTTTTGTGGAAAGTGGATATCCAACAAAGATTCCTTCATCAGCTTTTGGATCAAACTTTGATAGCTGTTCAGTATGAGTCTTGAGAACAAAACACTTGCATCCAAATACATGAAGGTATTTCAGAATTGGCTTCTTTTTCTTCACCATCTCATATGGTGTTTTTCCATGCTTGTTAATGAGTGTTGCATTTTGAGTAAAACAAGCAGTCTGCACAGCTTCAGCCCAGAAATAGGTTGGAAGCTTTGCTTCTTCAAGCATTGTACGTGCAGCTTCAATGAGAGTTCTATTCTTCCTTTCAACAACTCCATTTTGCTGTGGAGTTCCAGGAGCAGAAAATTCCTGCTTTATTCCATGGCTTTTGCAGAACTCTTCCATTATCAAATTCTTGAACTCAGTGCCATTATCACTCCTTAAAACTTTCACAGAATCTTTGACCATTTTATCCAGATGTTTGACATGATCAATCAAGATTGATGCAGTTTCACTTTTTGTATGCAAGAAATACACCCATGTGTATCTGGTGAACTCATCAACTATGACAAACGCATACTTCTTCTTTGCAATAGACATGACATTTGCTGGACCAAATAGATCAACATGTAGTAGATGATAAGGCTCAAGAATTGATGATTCAGTCTTGCTCTTGAATGAAGATTTTCTTTGTTTGGCTTTCTGATATGAATCACAAAGACCATCAAGAGTAAATACTGTGTTTGGCAATCCTCTCACAAGATCTTTCTTGACCAGTTCATTTATATTGTTGAAATTTAAATGAGAGAGTTTCTTATGCCAATTCCAGCTTTCTTCAATTGATGCTCTACTCATCAGACAGATTGCAGAACCATCAGTACTTGTTGAAAGCTTAGCTTCATAAATGTTACCACGCCTGTATCCTTTCAGAACAACTTTGCCTTTAGATTTACTCACAATTTCACAATGTTCTTCAAAGAAATCAACATGATAACCTCTGTCACAGATTTGACTTATACTCAGTAGGTTGTGTTTAAGTCCTGAGACCAGAGCTACTTGTTTAATTATGACATTTCCAAGATTGATATTGCCATATCCCAATGTCTTTCCAATGTTGCCATCTCCATAAGAAACACTTGGGCCAGCTTTCTCCACAAAGTCTGATAGCAGGGCCTTATTTCCAGTCATATGTCCTGAATATCCACTGTCCAGAACTAGAATATTTTTCCTGTTGTCCTGCAATCACAAAGACCACTAATTATTAGTTTTAAGGACCCAGACTTGCTTGGATCCTTTGGCCTTATTAAGTTTGTTAACATTTACAGCGGATTTAGCATCCGAGTTTATGTTAACATTTTTCTTATCAGAACTTACACTATCAGACTTTGAATCAGAATTTACACTAGAAGGAACAATGGAAACTTTCTTCAAAGAAGGTTTTATTTGATAATAATCATAGTACAAGCTATGATATTCCTTACAAGTATAAATGGAATGCCATAAACTACCACAATGAAAACAAGGATTTTGTGGTTTGTATCTAACAGACTGACTCTTAACTCCTGACTTTGAAGGTAAGGAGTTAATATTCTTATTCTTCCTGCAAAAAGAAGCCAGATGGTTAGAACTTTCACAGTTATGACATGTTTTCCTAGAAGCATCAGGAATAGGTTTATAATTATTGCTTTTATTCACACCTTCCTTTCCATTCCTATTTTTCCTAGGTGATTTTACCTTGTTTGCATTCTTAACATCTTTCAGCTTATGATTAAGCTGCTTCTTTGTCATTAAGCCTATGTTCACTTCAGCTGTCTTTTCCTGTTTTAGTTTGTCAGAAGTTAATTTCTTTGTAACTTCTGATTTTTCATTTTCAGACTTTACAGTTACAAACTTAACAGGTTTTAACTTTGGCTTTTGCTTATCAACAGACTTAATTTCTTCAGTTCCTTTATCATTCTTATCTTCTCCATAACCTAAGCCCTCTTTCCAGTTTCCACTACTTAGCAAATTTTGAGTTGTTTTGCCAGAGTTAGTCCAAGTCCTGATAATCTCTCTTTCCTTTTCTAACTCAGTTTTTAGAGATTCATTTATTTTTAGCACTTCATTCCTAACATAAAAAACATCATCTCTATCCTTCTGAGTTTGATGGAACATGACTAACTCTTTTTCTAAGAAATCATTTATTTTCTTAAATGCAAGATTTTCAGAAGTTAATCTTTCACATGTTAAAGTTTGATCTCTATAACTAACAAACATGGTTTTAAGATATCTTCTCAACTCATTAATATCATCAGTATGAAAAGCATAAGTAGTCTGAGGTACCTTTGTTTCAGCAGCTTCAGAACTGCTCTCAGCACTTTCTTTATCAGCATTTGCCATCAATGCATAGTTTTCCTCACTTTCAGAGTCTAAGGTGTCTGTCCAGCTTTTCTGCTTTGTGACAAGAGCCTTGCCTTTGTCACCCTTTACCTTCTTGCAATCAGGAGATATGTGGCCTTTCTCACCACAGTTATAGCATTTAACATTGGTGTAATCTCCTCTGTCAGACTTTCCTCATCTGCCTTCAGATCTTCTGAAATTCTTCTTATCAGAACTTATGCCTTTCCTGGAAAACTTCTTTCCCTTCCTGAACTTCCTGTATGCAATCTTTGTGATTCCTTTCACCATAAGAGCACACAGCTTCATCATCTCCTCATCAGCATCAGTCTCAGGCAAGCTTTCAGAATCCGAGTCATCATCACTCTCAGAACTTGATGACTCAGTATCAGACTTTATGAAAAGAGCTTTACCCTTGTCTTTCTTTGAGAAAGCTGCTTTGGGGAATTCTTCTTCAGCCTTAAGAGCAACTGTCCTTGACTTTCCTCCTTTCCTCTTGCTTCTTTGTTCCATCTCCAGCTCATGAGTCTTGAGCATTCCATAGATTTCGTCAAGAGTTGTTTCATCAAGATTGTAGTTGTCTCTTATTATCGTTGCCTTCAAATCCCAGCATTCAGGAAGAGCTAACAGGAACTTAAGGTTTGAATCTTCAAGATAATACTCTTTATCAACCAATGACAAATCATTCAAAAGTTTGACAAATCTATCATATAAATCATTCAATGACTCATTAGTCTTTGAGTCAAAGTGTTCATACTCTTGAGTGAGTATTGTCTTCCTGTTCTTCTTAATTGTGTCAGTTCCCTGACACCTTGTTTCCAGAGCATCCCATATCTCCTTAGCAGTCTTGCAGTTGATTACCCTGTTTGACATTACATTATCAATGGCACTATGCAGTAAGTGTCGTACCTTAGCATCCTTAGCAATTGATGCTATGTCTTCAGCAGTATAATCACTCTTCTCCTTTGGTACGGTCTTTGCTGCTTCACCTGCAACTGTAACAGCGAGCTTGGTTGGTTTGTGAGGGCCTTCCTTGATTCTATCAAGGTATTCTGGATCTGTTGCTTCCAGGAACATGGTCATCCTTACCTTCCATATGGGATATTCAGATGGTCTCCGTATGGGAACTCTGATGGTCTCATACCGACTCTGAATTTGTGTCTTTGGTGGTTCCTCAGTTTTGGTAGGCTTAGTTGGAGTTTCTATGTCTGACATGATTGTGTTTGGATCTTTAACTGTATGTATGTTAACAGATAGGCTCTGATACCAATTGTTAGGTCACACACACACACTGTAGAGGGGGTGAATACAGTGTATAGTACACTCAAATCGAACTTTAGAACTTAAGTAACAGAAAACAAACTTTATTGAAACAATAAACTCTGTTACAGTATGGAACTGTTACCTCTCAGTGATGAACAAATATCACGAGAGCTGCTAGGGTTACAATGAATAATCTTCTCTAATAATGATAACACTTATAGTGTAAACCCTATGTCTGTGTTTATATACTACACAGTTACAAGATAATCGCTAATTGATATGGAATATAATTCTGCTTCCTAAAATATATCAATCAGATATCTTTTCTTCCAAGTATTCCATTCTTTACAGAATTCCTTCTTCATGCATATCTCTTCTTATGTTTATCTTGATCTTCTTTCCTTTAATCAGCTACTGTCCTTATCTGATCGTCCTTCAGCACTTAAGTTCTGATATCTATCTTCCGATGATTATCTCCTGATAACATAAGTACTGATATCCTTAAGTCCTGACTTCCAATATAAGTACTGATCAACAATTAAGTACTGATTTATCCTGTTCAAGTAAGATCTGAAAGCTAAACATAAAACATATTAGCCATGACATTATCAAATATATCTAACACCGTATAAACCACTGTTAAGTCTTCTACCAAATATAACCAACTTCACTAGGAATCCTTGAGGCCTTCACACTGATTCTGACAATTGCTTAGAATGACTCCAACCTTATTCCTCCGATGCCTGAATATATAATGAACTTCATACGGATCATTGTTGACGTCTTCTTCACTGCAACTAACAGAACCTTTTGTGCATATACCCAATAATCAATCTGTAATGATCCTGGTGGAACATAATTATTTCAAAGTCCTTGTTCTATGTTGAGTTATACAAACCAGTATTGTTGAGATAAACATACAGCTTCAATCTTACTCAACAATCTCCCCCTAATTGACTGTTTCACCTGACGGTCAAATAATAATGGAGAAGCAACAGTTTGGAGGATAACTCAACTAACCTTATCCAAAAATATTCAATCAACTTTCAACTTTCAATCCTGGACTTGGAAATAATACTATCTTATATCTATCACATCTTCTATAAGCATTCAGCTTCAGCAGAGAACAGATTCTTCTCTCCCTTATGTAAAGTTGCAGATAGATACATCTTCCAAACATTGTCTTCAATCATCTTCAGATCTTCCCATAAAGCACATAGACAATATTTTGGAACTTAGAACCGAAACTCAATAATCTCTCCCCCTAAGCTGAAAAATCCCTTCCTTAGTGTAATAAAGTTAGAAATCCTTCTTCTTAGTTACAGAAAGACTATCAATTCACAATCTTTTTATAACCTCTCCCCCTTAGTTGAGTAATCCTTCAAACTGTATTTAGAGTGAAACCTTAGGATCAACCAACCAAGTGAAGAGACTATTTGGTAATCGTTCCTCACAGTGCAAGTGTGTGATTTCTGTTTAGTGATCTCACATTGTGTTTCACTCCACTCTACACTCAAGTGTTTGTCACTCAGTCTCATAGTGTGTCACTCACTCAAAGCTCCAAACATCCAAGTGTACCTGCGAGAAAATCCTTTTCATAGAAAAGTTTCCTTCCACCTTCAAGAATGGAAACTCTAAGTCAAGAGATTTAGAAATGTTCCTTCTGAGAGGGGAAATTAGGATTCTTTTAAGTGGCAGAATTCCTGATATCCCTCAACTTCCATGAAGAAGTATACCTTATAAACTCGTTAGTTGATATCTGAGTCCTCATTTACAAGTTGCTATTTTGACTAATTCAAAATCAGATCCAGATTTGAATTCTGGGAAGATAACCAATGATCAACGATATGCCATTAGGGATCAAAGATTTTTCTGAAGTCTCTGAGGACTTATCAAAGTAACCAACTAAGACCATATGTTCTTATTCAAAATTAGAGATAAAAATTAGAACATGACCCAGGATTTCAACCTATTGCCATTGACCTTGATATGGTTTGACAATGATTGTTGCGTCAATACCTTCCTTTTGTGTGTGAATCTCACATGTGCATTGAAGACATTTTAATTAAGGAGTAGTGACTCTTATACAGATGCCCTGGCTGACAGGAGAATTTTCAATAGATAACATTCTGTTGGGAGAATGCACCTAGTAACTATTTATGTGCCTTTTTCAGCTCTATATCCTTTTGAAAGAATACAGATGGGCTTACAGATGTCTCAGGTTATACATACTCCACTTCTTTGTGAGAGACAGGGCTATAGGGTTGACCTTTCCTTCCTTATGTGGTGCTTCTTGGCACTATCTCCCTCATTCTCAACACAACTCCAAAACCAAATGGTAATTTTGCCTGATCACTGAGTTGATATTACAATAAAATAAAGTGAATCAGAGCAAAATCTGGGGAATATATCAGAGTAAGGTAATAGAATACTGTTTGAGAAGTATTTAGTTCTAATGACTTGGGCTAGAACCTATGAGGTTTGATAGGATCTTAGTCAGCTCCTAAAACCACTGAGGGTGTTAAAGATCACAAACATCCGAAGTACAATATCAGAGAATTTGATGATCAAGAACAGAGTGATTTCAAAACTAGAGATCTTTTACCTTTACTTACCACCATATGGATTCATGAAGGATGTCTCAGATGATCATGCTTTCTGATTCTCTTGACAATGCTACTCAAACAAATCTCATCAACTCAAAACAGTTCAAAGTTAGTCCAATACAGATCAATACTATAGAGGAAGGAGATGAACATTATTTTAAGCTTATAAGATATGCATAAGGTAATCAGAATATAGGAAATATATCAGGATCAAATATCCAGAACAAAACATAAGCATAGCAAGATCATCAAAGTTACACATATGATCAACCTATAAGTCATATAAGCCATTAATTAAGCCAGGAGTGTATCCAACAAGTATGCACCAATTGATTAGACAACACAAGATTGAACCAATTTAAAATCTAATCCTAACATAATAATATCAATATCAAGAGTGTTTGCATCAGAGATAACATATAACATATAAATATTCAAACAACTCATATATTGCATCAAGAACTCTAACTTACTTACCACTAGCATATAACATGTAACACATGGTAATCAGTTCGCTTCAAAACAAGTTTATAAATATGGATATATAAATATATATATAATGAATAGATATGTAAACTTACTTTCCCCTCAAAGCATCATCATTGGGGTCGTAAAGTTTACACGCACAAAATTACATTTGTTGATTTCCAATTAATTGGACAAATTCAACATGCCAAGTTCACTAACCAACTTATTGAAGGTAACTTCATCAAGTGACTTCGTGAAATTGTCTGCAATTTGGTCTGTTGTGGGAACATAATGAAGTTCCACAATTTCATTCGTTATATGCTCTCGAATGAAATGATACCTTATATCAATATGTTTGGTCCTTGAATGCTGAACATGGTTGTTTGAGATTGCTATGGTACTTGTACTGTCACAATAGATAGTTTTATTCTTCAAATCAAGTCCATAGTCTCGGATTTAGTTTCTCATCCAAAGAAGTTAAGAACAACAGCTACTAGCAGCAATGTATTCAGCTTCATCAGTACATGTAGAAACCGAATGTTGCTTCTTACTAAACCAAGAAACCAATCTTCTCCCAAGAAACTGACAGCTTCCTGAAGCACTCTTCCGATCAATCTTACAACCACCGTAATCAGAATCTGTGTAGCCGATGAGATCAAAGCCCGTATCTTTAGGATACCAGATACCTAGATTAGGTGTACCCTTCAAATATCTGAAAATTCTTTTAACATCTATCAGATGAGATTCCTTCGGATCAGTTTGGAACCGTGCACACAAGCATGTAGCAAACATAATATCTATATGACTCGCAGTCAGGTAGAGTAATGATCCAATTATGCCTCGAAAATGAGTGACGTCCACCATCTTACCAGACTTGTCTTGATCAAGTTTTGTGGCAGTTGCCATCGGAGTCTTTTCAGGTGTTGAGTCTTCCAACTGATATTTCTTCAGAAGATCTCTGATGTACTTCGTTTGAAAAATAAAGATACCATCTGATTTTTGACTCACTTGTAATCCAAGGAAGTAGCTCAACTCACCCATCATACTCATCTCATACCTACTCTGCATAAGCTTAGCAAACCTTGCACAAAGTGCATCATTCGCAGACCCAAATATAATGTTGTCAACATAGACTTGCACAAATATGGTATCATCTTTATGATTCTTATGAAACAAAGTCTTATCTATGACACCTCTAGTGAAACCATTTTCAAGAAGAAATTCTGAGAGAGTGTCATACCATGTTCTCGGCGCTTTCTTTAGACCATAAAGAGCCTTGAAGAGAAAATAGACAAAATCTTCAAACTCAGGATCTATGAAACCAGGGGGTTACTCCATATAGACCTCTTCTTCAAGCTCATCATTCAGGAAAGCACTTTTAACGTCCATCTGATATACCTTGAAGTTTGAATGTGCTGCAAATGCTAAAAATATCCTGATGGCTTCAAGTCTAACAACAGGTGCAAAGGTCTCATCGAAGTCAATCCCTTCTTCTTGAGAGTATCCCTTAGCAACCAGTCTCGCCTTATTCGTTGTTACAATTCCATCTTCATCAAGCTTGTTTCTGAAAATCCATTTTATGCCAATCACTGATTTGTCTTTAGGTCTGGGTACAAGCTTCCACACTTTCTGTCGTTCGAACTGATTAAGTTCCTCTTGCATAGCAATCACCGAATCAGGATCCCCAAGAGCTTCATCTACTTTCTTTGGCTCCATGTGAGATAGAAACCCAGAATAGAAACATTCATTTGTTGTAGCTCATCAGGTCTTGACTCCACTGTCAGAATTACTAAGTATCAAGTTCTAAGGGTGGTTTTTACTCCATACTATATGTCTTGGTAGACTATCCCTTGATGACTCAGCATTTCCAAAATTATGTTGTGTCTGACTATCGGATCCTTGTTCTTCTCCTTGTTCTGCTCCCCCTGAGTTGTTGTCAGCTTGATCTACAGAATCTGAAGCTTGAGGACTGGTCCCTGAGATAGCGTGACTTGTCTCATGACCATTACCTTCAGAATCTGCATCAGAATTATGATCATCAGGATCATTGCCATTGACATTGTTGTCTGGAACATCTTCAGGTTCATCTTCTCCGTC
Organism: Apium graveolens; assembly: GCF_009905375.1. Taxonomy (NCBI): domain Eukaryota; kingdom Viridiplantae; phylum Streptophyta; class Magnoliopsida; order Apiales; family Apiaceae; genus Apium; species Apium graveolens. The sequence goes on from NC_133652.1 coordinate 82,665,011, forward strand.
AGAAAGATCTTCAACATCAAGATTATCACTGTCATCTTCCTTCTGAATATTTGGGAGCTTGGCATCATCAAATGTTATATTAAGGCTTTCCACAACCTTTTGATCACTAATCACATACACCCTATAAGCCTTTGACTCCAGAGAATAGCCCAGAAAGATACCTTCTTCAGCTTTAGCATCAAACTTTCCAAGATGCTCATCATCCTTAAGCACAAAGCACTTTCCTCCAAACACGTGAAAGTATTTAAATGATGTTTTCTTGTTGGCCATTAACTCGTAAGGGGTCTTCTTATATATCTTGTTGATCAGGGTTCTGTTTTGAGTATAGCATGCAGTGTTAACTGCTTCAGCCCAAAAGTAAGTAGGAAGATTGGCTTCATTAAGCATAGTCCTTGCAGCTTCAACCAATGTTCGATTCTTCCTCTCAACCACTACATTTTGTTATGGAGTCCTTGGTGCTAAAAACTGTCTTGAGATGCCCTTCTCAACACAGAAATCATTCAGCTTTGCAATTCTGAATTCTGTTCCATTATCTGATCAGATTGTTCGCACAGGCACTCCAGCTTCTAACTCAATCTTATTGATGTTATTAATAATCATATCAGGTTCTTCATCCTTTGAATGTAAGAATAACACCCACGTGTATATGGAATAGTCATCAATAATCACTAAGCCATATTTCTTTCTTGACATAGATATGACGTTGACAAGACCAAACAAATCCATGTGAAGGAGTTGTAGTGGTTCAGTGATGTCAGTCATTGTCTTCTTCTTGTGTGATGCCCTCGTTGACTTTCCCTTCTCACATGCTTTGCAAAGTCCATCAGGACTGAATTCCATCTCGGGAAATCCTCTCACCAATTCCTTCTTAACCAAAGAATTCATGGTCTTGAAGTTCAAGTGGGAGAGCTTCTTATGCCATAACCAACTTTCATCTGGAGAGGCTTTACTGTAGAAACACATTACTTGACGATCTACAGAATTCCAGCCAGCTACGAACAAATCACCCTTTCTAACTTCATTGAGAGTCAGCTTCTCATTCTTCTGATTAGAGATCAAACACTTCTCCTTCTTGAACAAACTTCACATCCTTTGTAACATAATTTACTGATACTGAGAAGATTGTGCATAAGACCTTCAACCAGAGAGATTTCTTCAATGATGACATTGCCAATTTCCAAACAGCCATATCCCGTAGTATAACCTTTGCTGTCATCTCCAAAAGTAACCACTGGGCCAGCTTTCTCAACCACCTTTGATAGCAGGGCTCTATCTCCAGTCATATGCCTTGAACATCCACTGTCCAGAATCCACATGACCTTCTTCTGCTTTATGCCCTGAATACAAAAGTGATTAAGTTTTCTTTGGTACCCAAACTACGTTGGGTCCAAAAGACTTAAAAACATTTGAATATATAACATTTCTTTTCACAGAATTGATAGGCTTAACAGTTTTTGCTTTATAATTGACTCTTTCCTTGTCACTTTCAGAAGCACCAACAGACTTGCTCTTGTGCTTGATGACAGGTGCCACTTTCCTAGCATTAGGAGGGCTTACAGTCTTTGATCTACAAGTGTTCTTACTAACATGCTTATCATGATTATGAGATGTATTATGTGAGTGTGTGGAATCAAGATAAATGTGCATGAAAGATACTACATCTGGCATGCAAACAGATTTATTACACTTATAAACTTTAGGCATGTTAGGCATGTTATACACATAAGCATTCTTAACATTGTCTACTTTAACCTTTCTACAAGCATGAGTAAGGTGACCAGCAGAACCACAATTATTGCATAGTTTCCTAGGGCCATTAGTTTTATCCTGCCATTTATACTTATATTCTTCTTATTCTTGGAAGTAAAACCTAGTCCGGCAAAATATAAGTCAGAGTTACTAGCAACAGACGTAGGTTTCTTTGCCTTTTGTCTCCTTGAGAGCTTGAGATCTTCAACAAGCATCTCATGATGAATATAAAGATTATCTTCATCAAAGGGCTCAACAGTAGCTTTCTTTAGCTTCCTTAAGAATATGAGGTGTATTAGGGGAATTAACAACTTTCTCTACAGGGTCATTTTCAACTACTCGTTTCTTAGAAGCTTTTCTAAGTTCGTCGTATTCTAGACCTATTCCAACCTTTCCACCTACTACTTGATCAACTATGAGCTTCTTAGCAAGATATACAGAATCAGTAAAAGCATGCAATTTAGTTTCTAATTATGCATTCTTCCTTAGCTCTTCCTCAGTCTCAAGGTGCTTAGTAATCTTAAGCTCTAAATATTTATTGGTTTGCTTAAGATTCTTAACACTGACCCTATCTAGAAGAACTAACTTATCATTTTCATCTTTAACTTTCTTTAGTTCTACTTTAAGGTCTTCGACATCAAGTAGAGTACATCTTAGTGTAGTACTAACGTTTCTATACAATTCTTTTACGGCATCATGTTGCTCAATGCATTCCTTTATATTGCATCGTGCCTTAAGATAGTGATGAGAAACAACATTTCCATACACTAGGACAGTCTGCCCGAAGGCGACACAATGTTCATTCTCACACAAGTTATCTGGAGGTAAAGCACGAATAGTTGGAAATATTACCTGAGAAGAAGAATCTGCCATCAATGCAAGATTTCCATATTTTTCTTCTTCATCATCAGTGTCATCCCAGCTCTTCCCCTCAGCTATGTAAGATTTCACTGAATACTTGAGCTACCTGAGTCCTTTTTCTGATAAGCTTTGTCTTTATCCTTTGTTTGTTGAGGCTTTCTATATTCAGTGGCAAAGTGCCCAACCTCATCACAGTTATAGCATCTGGACTTGCTTCTATCAACCATCCCTGTCTTGTAACCTGATCCAGAAGATGAACTTGACCTCTGACCACAGTTGATGCTTCCAGAACCCCTAAAGTCTTGCTTTCTTCTAAACCTGATGTTACTAAACATCCTGCTAGATTGGCCATAGTAGGATCCTCCATGCTTTGTAGCTCCTCAGTGGTGTAGTAGTCACTTGGACTCCTAAAGAGGTTTCCATCATCCATCTCAGCCTCAAAGAGCGTTTCAGCTTTAGATTTAGGCTTTTCAGCAGTAATGTCAAGCCCTTTGATCCCACTGGCTACAAGAGCAGTTGTCTTGAGTAGTTCAGCGTTCTTGCTATCAACTGTACCACCACCATAGATGATCTTCCTTTGTTCTTGCTCCATTTCATGAGTCTTCAGCTTACCATACAACTTCTCAAGTGTCATGGTTTCAAAGTCAACACGCTCACGAACAGATAAAGCCTTATTATATAAGTGGTGAGGTAGGACTAGCATAAACTTCCTGTTGACTTCTCTCTGAGGATAAGTCTTTCCATGAATACTTAATTCGTTTAACAGCTTGTTCAGTCTTTCAAAGACTTGAGTAATACTTTCTCCAGGAAAGTGAAAGAGATATGTCCTAAGTCCAATCATGTATGAGGATTTAGGAATAACTTTTTATGTAATCTGTTTTGATTTCATTGATATTAATAAAAGACTTGTTTTGTTTTTACTACGGGCTCTATCTATTTAAGTGTTTAAATAAGATATACCATAGTTTAGAGTAAAGCTTTTTATGGATTATGATGAGATCATAATAGTGAGACCTAAAAGATGATAACTCTAAACTTAAATAGTTCCTGGTCATAGGATTACTAACTGGTAATTAATAATCCGCAAAGATCGGTACATAATATGTTTGCTTCATTATGAAGGATGTCTGTTCTCATAGATATTTGTGTGGTGACACTATAGCTAGTATGTAGGTGCTTATTATAGAATAAGTTCACTGAACATGACTCGCACAGCTGAACAACTGATGGAGTTCACTCACGTGTCAGCAGTTGTTCACATAGTGATAGTTGTACAAGTATCCTTAGACTTGAGGTCATCATAGTCATCTTGTGTACACTGAACTATGCTTTGGTTTAGTTCTTAGTCTCCAGGGACAATTATTAGGGCTCTACTGGGTATAGGAATTTGTACACGAAGATAGTGTATGATCAATAAATGATCTACCCCTTCCAGTGAAGGAAGAGAATGTTCATAGTAAGTGGGAAAGTAAATGATTAAATTAGATAGGCTTGACACAAGATCCATGCCTTGTATTTAATCAGGACATTGGAGGGTAGAAGGAGTTAATTATACGGTAACTATTCACTGACAGGTTCTTGGTATTCTAAGCAGTGAATTCATATTATCCGGATAGTCGCGATATGTTGAGAAGCATCACTCACGATGTAGAATAAATATAATTAATCAGTTAATTATATTTAGTGAATTTTAATATTCATATAAATAATTAATAAAAGTTTATTATTATTTATTTCTACTACCGGCATAATATTGAACCTACAGGGTCACACCATAAAAGAATATTTTCTTTGATGAAATAATGAAAGAGAGAATTATTTTCTAAATAGTTAAGAAAAGAAATAATGATTAAAATAGTTTTAATTATTATTAAAGCATTTTATGAAGATAAAATGTGGGGGTTAATATATATAAAGATATATTATAAAACCCTAGGAGAGTCCTATAAATAGAATGAGATGGATGGCTCATTTATAACAACACACAATTTTGGTTTTATGAAAACCCTAGCCTCCATCTTCTTCTCTCACTCTCTCCCAAAAACTCCATTTTTATAAAAGCTTAGTTTTATAAAAAGGTTCATCGAAGAGGATCGTTCTTGGTGGATACCGGTAGAGTGCTTCACACACTAAGGAGCAACTACTAGCACTCCAATCATTATAAAGCTTCGATTCACGAGGTATGATTTCGATTCCTCAGTTTTTCCCTTTTATATGTTTTTTTTCTATATGTGCGGTATATGGTTTTTACGGAATAATTGTTATTTCACGCTTCCGCTCATTCGTAAATTCCTTCATTGGCATCAGAGCTAGGTTCTGCATATAGAGATTCATATAAACAATTTCAGATTTTTTAATGCATGTATGGATTTATTATGATTTTTGCAAGTTTATTTGGATTTAATTATGAATTAATTCGAAATAATTTTTGCATGAGATTTTGACTACTGATCTGGGTTCTACAAGTGTTGTAGATCATTTAGATATTTTTTTCATAATTTTGTGATGTGTAGATTATTTGTTATGAATTTTTAAAAATTGTTTTAATTAAAATTCATAAAATAATTATGCATGTGAATAATTATGATTAAAATTTGCACAAGGACCCATGGCTGATTTGGTATTTTTCTGCTACTCCCTGATTTGAGAAATCATATTATTTTGATTTTTATTAATTAAATGTTACTTAATTTATTAATAATAAAATTAAAATAATATATTAATAAAGAGTTATTAATAAGGGAGTAAAGGGAAGGGGGTTTCATCTCTTTAATTTTGTAACAGCAGAAAAGGAAGCAAACAGACACCGCAGGAATGTTAGCAGGCAAAAAAAATAAATGCAAAACCTGCTACGGCTGTGCAGGCGTGTGCGCTGCACGCGGGGAAGGGGTGTGTTGCGCATTCCGTGAATGCGTTACACACTGTTGCGCATTCCGTGAATGCATTACACACTGTTGCGCATTTACGGAATGCGTTACACGCGTAAATGGCTCAACAGTGTTGTAACGCATTACGTACATGCGTTACAGCCCGTATGTCCACATTAAATTTGATTTTTTGGGAATTTCGTAACTCCGTTTTGGGCGTGCAATATATCGTTGGATTCATTTTTCCGAGACGGATCTAATGGAGTGGTCAAATATTTTTTATATAAAAGTTTTGAACTGTTTATATTCCCGATAGTGTTTTAAAGCACGTTTTAATTGTTTTAATTGCGTTTAAATACTATAATAAATCCATACATCATTATATCAATGCGTGACATGATATTACTTGCATGCTTACTTGTTTATTTATTTTTATATATGAGATATATGCCTGTGTTTACCATGCGATGATAGATTTAGGTGAACTTAAATCAATATAAGGCGTGCTCTAGAAAATCTAGAATAGGAATCGTTTCTTGTCTTGACAATAATATTATGAATACAATCATGAGATTCTTGTGTTTATGAAACACGTAATTAAATATGAATTTTCAATTTTGAGAGAAAGGATGATTCTGTCAACAACAGATTTCTATCTGTAAGAAAGGGTTATTAAGTGACGCCTCTTGACAATGCTCCACCCGATCTGGGAATCATCTGATTATCGATTATTGATTTGAAATATTTTAATTTAAAAGGAAAAATCTCTTTATAATATGATTATGATTGTAATGTAATATAATTTCTCTAAAATTAAATAATATCAAGTAGTAATTGGCCAATGATACAACGGGCTTGTGTCGGTCATAGCCTTCCAACATGATAGAAAGTAGTTCTTATTTTTAAATCATTGTCGGTTCGTGCTACAGCCGAGGGCTTTGATTTTGAAATAAGAAATACTTGTCTATTACATAGAGATGTGTACAATGAATTAGAATCTAAAGGTCGGTACGTGCCACAGCCGTGGGCCGTTGGAGACTGATTCAATTGTACGGAATGTTGGGTTAGACTTGACTAAGAATATTGAGTTTGTCGTGCCACAGCCGTGACTCAGGTATTCAAGAGGCTAAAGTTTGATTAGGGAATAACATAAGATGTAATTGACAAGAGTTGTCTGCCTATTGAACATTACATGGCGGTTCGTGCCACAGCCGAGGTTCTGTGATGGAATGTAGGATCCCTATTCCCACTAGCATTATGAATGCTTAATTTTTCACGTAGGGGGTTGAATAAATTAGATGAACTAGTGGGAGCCACTTATGAATAAAGACCCGATTTATATAGTGTTTTGAAATGAAATTGAATATTTTCTAAGTGTTGTTATGTGTTTATCATTTACAGATTTACTATATTATGTCTTCTGCACTATCACTCAGGAGCATACTAGATGCTCACAAGTTGACTGATCCTAATTTAGATGTATGCTTTCACTGTAACAAGTTAGGGCACTGGAAGAGAAACTGCAAGGTTTACCTTGCAGAATTGAAGAAGAGGAAGGGTAGTAAGACTACCGCTTCTGATTCAGGCATGTTCATGATCGAAGTTAATATGTCACTTGGTCAAATTTCTACTTGGGTATTAGATACCGCCTGTGGTTCTCATATTTGCAATTCGTTGCAAGGACTAAAAGGAAGTAGGAATCTTGAAAAAGATGAGGTGATTCTACGTATGGGCAATGGAGCAAAGGTTGCGTCCATATCTGTAGGATCATTTAGTTTACATATGCCTACGGGCAAGACTATTATTTTGAATAATTGTTATTACGTTCCCTCTATTGTAAGGAATATTGTTTCTATCCCTATGTTGGATTTGGATGGTTTTTCATTTATTATTAAGAATAATGAATGTTCTATCCTTAGAGATAATATTCTTTATGGACGTGGAATTTTAAATAATGGTCTGTATGTATGTGACGTAGAGCATGATTTACTTCAGATTGAACAAACTAATAAAAGAAAACGAGATGATGAAAATCTGACCTATTTATGGCACTGTAGGCTAGGTCATATTAGTGAAAATAGACTTCGGACATTGCATAAGGAAGGGTTACTAGACCCCTTTGATTTTGAATCATATCCTACATGCGAGTCTTGTCTATTGGGTAAAATGACTAAATCTCCATTTAGTGGACATGGAGAGAGGGCTGCAGATTTGCTAGGATTGGTACACACAGATGTATGTGGACCAATGTCTACGCAAGCCATGGGTGGATTTTCGTACTTCATTACTTTCATCGATGATAGATCTAGATTCGGATATGTGTATTTGATGAAACACAAGTCTGAAGCCTTTGAAAAGTTCAAGGAGTATAAGTATGAAGTGGAGAAACAAACCAAACACAGTATTATAACTCTTCGATCAGATCGAGGTGGTGAATACTTGAATGGAGAGTTTCTAGATTATCTCAAAGAAAATGGTATAGTCTCCCAGTGAACTCCTCCATATACTCCACAGTTGAATGGGGTATTTGAAAGGAGAAATCGAACTTTGTTAGACATGGTTCGGTCCATGATGAGCTATGCGAATCTTCCAGTATTCCTATGGGGTTACGCATTGGAAACCTCAGCATATTTACTGAATAAGGTGCCTTCCAAATCTGTTCCTCAAACTCCATATGAGATATGGAAAGAAAGGAAACCGAGTCTTAAACACGTTAAGATTTAGGGATGTCCAGCTTATGTCAAGAAAGTTGACCCAGATAAGCTGGAATCTCGATCCGTAAAATATAGTTTTGTGGGATATCCTAAAGAGACTTTAGGGTATTACTTTTACACCGATCATCGGGTGTTTGTCTCCAGACATGCTACCTTCTTGGAAAAGGAGTTTATCCTTGAAGGAAACAGTGGGAGCAAAATTGAACTTGATGAAGTTCAAGAAGCACAAACTACTACGGTTCAAGTGGAAACACTTGTTCATACTGAACAACCTTCTGTGGAACAGCCCATTCGTAGGTCAGGGAGAGTGTCTCGCCAACCTGAGAGGTATTATGGCCTTGTCATTGAGAATGACAATGAGTTGTCAATCATTGATGATGACGACCCTATGACCTATAATGAGGCTATGAGTAGTGTTGACTCAGAGAAATGGCAAAGTGCCATGAAATCCGAAATGGAATCTATGTATACCAACCAAGTATGGACTCTGGTTGAAGCGCCTGAAGGTGTTAAGCCTATTGGGTGCAAGTGGGTATATAAGAGAAAGATTGGAGCAGATGGCCAGACAGAGACCTATAAGGCCAGGCTCGTGGCAAAAGGATTCAAACAAAGACAAGGGATTGACTTTGATGAAACTTTTTCGCCTGTAGCCCTGTTAAAATCAATTCGGATTTTGCTTGCGATTGCTGCTTACTACGACTATGAGATCTGGAAAATGGACGTGAAAACGGCCTTCCTCAATGGGAAACTTGAAGAGGAAGTATATATGACACAACCAGAGGGTTTTCTTTCTAAGGTAAATGAACACCTAGTGTGTAAGCTACTGCGAACCATATATGGTTTAAAGCAAGCTTCTCGTAGATGGAACATCCGTTTTGATGAGATAATCAAAGAGTTTGGTTTTATCAAAAACATAGATGAACCATGTGTCTACAAGAAGGTTAGTGGGAGCGCGGTAACATTTCTTGTATTGTATGTGGATGACATACTTCTTATAGGAAATGATATACCGATGCTGCAATCAGTCAAAGTGTGGCTATCGAAGAACTTCACTATGAAGGACTTGGGAGAAACATCCTACATTCTCGGTATGAAGATCTATAGAGATAGATCTAGAAGAATGATAGGTCTTACCCAGGGTACATACATCCAGAAAGTGCTTAAAAGGTTTAGCATGGAAAACTCCAAAAGAGGTCTCATACCGATGAGCCATGGAGTGTCCCTTTCCGAAAAATTGTCTCCTAAGACACATGAGGAAAGAGAGCGTATGAGTAAGATTCCTTATGCTTCAGCAATAGGATCTATTCAGCAATAGGATCTATCATGTACGCGATGTTGTGTACAAGGCCTGATGTTGCTTATTCAATAAGTGTGACGAGCAGATATCAGTCCAATCCAGGTGAAGTCCACTGGAAAGCAGTGAAAAACATCCTTAAGTACTTGTGAAGGACTCATGACATTTTTCTTGTTTTTGGCGGCGAATCTGATCTGAAAATAGAGGGTTATACTGACTCTAGTTTTCAATCAGAGAGTGATAGCAAATCCATGTCAGGGTACGTGTTTACTCTAAACGGTGGTGCGATAAGTTGGAAGAGTTCCAAACAGTCGACAACGGCTGACTCCACAGCGGAAGCAGAATATATAGCTGCAAGTGAGGCTGTAAAAGAAGCCGTTTGGATGAGGAAATTTGTTTCTGAGTTGGGAGTTGTTCCTAGCATTGAGGAGCCTATTGTGTTGTATTGTGATAACAACGCAGCAATAGCACAAGCCAAGGAACCTAGGTCTCATAAAAATTCCAAACATGTTTTGCGACGCTTTCATTTGATTAGGGAAATCATTGAAAGAGGAGATGTCAAGATCGAGAGAGTTGACACACATAACAACGTAGCAGACCCACTCACAAAGCCACTTTCTCAGAGTCACTTTGATCATCATAAAGACAGGATGGGTATTAGATACCAAAGTGATTGGCTTTAGTACAAGTGGGAGATTGAAAGAGATATGTCCTAAGTCCAATCATGTATGAGGATTTAGGAATAACTTTTTTATGTAATCTGTTTTGATTTCATTGATATTAATAAAAGACTTGTTTTGTTTTTATTACGGGCTCTATCTATTTAAATGTTTAAATAAGATACACCATAGTTTAGAGTAAAGCTTTTTATGGATTATGATGAGATCATAATAGTGAGACCTAAAAGATGATAACTCTAAACTTAAATAGTTCCTGGTCATAGGATTACTAACTGGTAATTAATAATCCACAAAGATCGGTACATACTATGCTTGCTTCATTATGAAGGATGTCTGTTCTCATAGATATTTGTGTGGTGACACTATAGCTAGTATGTAGGTGCTTATTATAGAATAAGTTCACTGAACATGACTCGCACAGCTGAACAACTGATGGAGTTCACTCACGTGTCAGTAGTTGTTCACATAGTGATAGTTGTACAAGTATCCTTAGACTTGAGGTTATCATAGTCATCTTGTGTACACTGAACTATACTTTGGTTTAGTTCTTAGTCTCCAGGGACAATTATTAGGGCTCTACTGGGTATAGGAATTTGTACACGAAGATAGTGTATGATCAATAAAGGATCCACCCCTTCCAGTGAAGGAATAGAATGTTCATAGTAAGTGGGAAAGTAAATGATTAAATTAGATAGGCTTGACACAAGATCCATGTCTTGTATTTAATCAGGACATTGGAGGGTAGAAGGAGTTAGTTGTACGGTAACTATTCACTGACAGGTTCTTGGTATTCTAAGCAGTGAATTCATATTATCCGGATAGTCGCGATATGTTGAGAAGCATCACTCACGATGTAGAATAAATATAATTAATCAGTTAATTATATTTAGTGAATTTTAATATTCATATAAATAATTAATAAAAGTTTATTATTATTTATTTCTACTACCGGCATAATATTGAACCTACAGGGTCACGCCATAAAAGAATATTTTCTTTGATGAAATAATGAAAGAGAGAATTATTTTCTAAATAGTTAAGAAAAGAAATAATGATTAAAATAGTTTTAATTATTATTAAAGCATTTTATGAAGATAAAATGTGGGGGTTAATATATATAAAGATATATTATAAAACCCTAGGAGAGTCCTATAAATAGAATGAGATGGATGGCTCATTTATAAAAACACACAATTTTGGTTTTGTGAAAACCCTAGCCTCCATCTTCTTCTTCTCTCACTCTCTCCCAAAAACTCCATTTTTATAAAAGCTTAGTTTTATAAAAAGGTTTATCGAAGAGGATCATTCTTGGTGGATACCGGTAGAGTGCTTCACACACTGAGGAGCAACTGCTAGCACTCCAATCATTATAAAGCTTCGATTCACGAGGTATGATTTCGATTCCTCAGTTTTTCCCTTTTATATGTTTTTTTTCTATATGTGCGGTATATGGTTTTTACGGAATAATTGTTATTTCACGCTTCCGCTCATCCGTAAATTCCTTCAGCAAGGACTTAAAGGCCTCATATTGTGAAGTCAAGATATCCAATCGATTCTGCCTGACATCTTCAGTTCCTTCCATAAGCAGTTCTATGGTTTCCCACATGTGCTTTGCACTCTCACAGACCATAATTTGGTGACTCATATCATCATCCATTGAATCCACCAAAATAAGTTGTAGGCCTTCATCCAGAGCTATCAGTTCTTTGTCACGAGCACTCCATTCTGCTTTAGGGCATGACATTCTCATATTAGGCAACTCCGGATGATCCTTCATTGGCATATGTCTTCCTTCTCTCAATACTCTCATATACTCTGGATTCAACCCCTAAATATACAATAGCATTTTCTTTTTTCATAGATAATATCTCGATTTATCAAATTGAGGAGCCTTGATACTACTAACTTTCTGAGAACTCGTCTTTTCACATCAGAGAAAAATTTGCAATAAACTGTCTCAAAATACGATAACTCAGTCAGTCAATAATACCAAACCAGTCAAGTCAAAACCAACAAACCCAAATCAAATCCACACACCGAAAGCACTCCCAGACTCCGTACAACCAAAATTAACAAAAAAACTTGCTAATCTAACAGATTAGATCTGTATATCGATCAACAAGCTCTGATACCAATTGTTAGGTCCAAATATACATACAGAGGGGGGTGAATATATGTTTTTCGTTTTTCGTTAATTAATTGCAGCAGAAAATAAACCTCGAAAAAGAAATAAACAAAAAGCTTCACGGGATAATTCTTATTATTAAGAAATTAAACCGTAAAGGTTTGCTTACAACTCCGAATACAATTAATTCAAAGCAACAAATATAGAGAGAACCAAAATACTAGCAATCAATTTGGGGTTCTATCTATCACTCTAAAAATTCAAAGCTTCTATCAAAAGATATTAAATACAATCAAGAGAGCTTTAAATAATGAGTGTTACAAGTTTGTAAGGCTTTAATGGTGTGAGATAAATTGGGCAACACTTCTCTTCTTAATTTCAATAAATGAAATCAACTAACTCTACAAAAAAATTCTGCAGAGCTTTAATGGAGTATTTTGCTGAGAAGTTATATTTTTCTGCTGCAATTCGTTGATTTTGTACTGGTAGAATTGTAGGAGAGATAAGGACTAAATATGTGGCTTAACCAAGTCCACACATTTAAAATTGTACAGACTGCATAAATAATTCTATGGCGATCAATAGTATCTATGTAGCAACCTTTGCCTTAAATTTATTTTTGAATGAATCCTGTGATGACCAGTGTTGGAAGAGGCTCTATGGCAATCAAGAATTCAGCGCCGCCTTTTACCTTTGACACATATTCACCTATGGCGACTAGATGACTTGCTTCTCTCTGTTTGAATAAACAAAAGAGATGGTACCACATGCAGCTGCCAGAAGAGAGAATAAGTCGCAATACAAAAAAATAGCCGCCTTTTTGATTTGGTAAACTATCGTCTGTGGCGACCTGATATACATGCTGCTCTACTGTGGCTATAGGAACAGAAACATAAGATGTTGATTTTGATTTCACGTGTAGCTGCCAGGAGTATTTCTTTTTCTTTTGATTTCGTACATGCAGCACAGGTAGGGAAAATTCAGGCGCAGGGAGGAAGACTGTGTTGTACGCGCCATAAGAGAAGAAGAGGGGCGCAGGTTGTGCGCGCACGCGCGCGTCGCGCGGCTGGGCTCACCCAAAGCAAGACCTGTCGTTTCTTCTTTTTATATATATCCAAATTATACTATTTTGTTTCTTCTGTGGATTCTGCGAGCAATATAATTAAAAACAATCATCCTGCTATTTCGGGTTTACTCGAATTAATTGGATTGCTTTTGTTTATAAGTCCAAACGCATGCATGCAGAAAACAATCTGTCTGGTAGAAAAATTAGCTCGAAGAGAAAAAATAAAATACAAAATTGACTTTAAAATAAATAAATAATTAAAATCAGATTTTATTTATTTATTTAATTAAAATTTAAACATTAATTTTATTTTTCCAAAATTAAATATTCATATTAAATTAAATAAATAAATGTTTTGAGATTAATTTATTCATTTAATAAAAATCAACATTTAATTTATTTACTTTAAAATCAAATGTGATATTGAATTAAATAAATAAATGATTAATTTTCCATTTATTCATTTAATACAAAGCAGTCATTGGTTAAAAAATAAATCCTGTAAATCCTCGGGCTATACTCCTATGTATTTGCAGGCCTTCTAATCTCCGGGATTTGTACCTCAAAATATTTCCAGACTCCTCGAGTACAAATCCACTTAACAGTGTTCCTTAAAAATAATACTCTGTTTCCTTTCACGGATCATTGACGTCTCGTGCACGAGTCTGGTTCACAGACGACTAATTCCACTCTCAGGCCTTCGTATTATACCCGTATAAATCACTGTTAAGTCTTCTACCAAATATAACCAACTTCAATAGGAATCCTTGAGGTCTTCACACTGATTCTGATAACTGCTTCGAATGACTCCAACCTTATTCCTCTGATGCCTGAACATATTAATGAACTTCATACGGATCACTGTTGACGTCTTCTTCACTGCAGCTAACAGAACCTTTTGTGCATATGCCCAATAACCAATCTGTACTGATCCTAGCGGAACACAGATTATTTCAAAGTCCTTGTTCTATGTTGAGTTATCCAAACCAGTATTGTTGAGATAAACATACAGATTCAATCTTGCTCAACAGATTGTAAATAAATAAATTAATATTTGATTTTTAATTTAAATAAATAAATGAAATCTAAGTTATTCATTTATTTATTTATTTTAAAAAATCAAGTATTTATTTATTATCTAAAATGCAGCCGGATTATGCATGCATGTGCCATTGAACAAAAAAAATAAAATAACCAAATTAACAACGTATGCAAAGCAGAACATGGCAGCTTCATTTTCCTTCATGCATGCGTGTGTAGTGTAGTTGTATAATCTAAAGCAAAACAAATGCACTCAATTTTGTTTATTTGAAGGATAAAGGAAATGGCAGGTTTGGTGGTTTATTTGCTTCCTTGAAAAGTACATGCGCGGGACCCACTCAGGTTGCAAAGTTAACATACACAGAAAATAAATCAATTGGCAGCCCTGTTATTTCCACTCGCACATGGCGCGGACGACCTGCGACTCCCCTTGCTGTGATTATCCGTGTGTAGCTCAATCTCCAGACGCCTGCTTTGCATTTGTCTGAAAGAGAATCACATGCAACATGTACTATTTTGTTTGTTCATTGTGAAAGGGAGTACTATTGTGGTCTCCAATGGTTAACAAACAGAAAATATGCTAAGTGCCTCACCTGTGATTCCATGCCAGTGAGTAAAGAGGAGTACATGCCAAGTCGCAACTAATTATTTGACGTAGAAAAAAAATCACAAGGACGAGGCTGAGCCGCAAGTAACTAAGTCGCAGGTAACAATTATATAAGGAATGCAACAGGTCGCAACTAACTTTGTGATTCCAAAATTTTCTAAGGCAAAGACTGCACAGCCTAACATCCAAGCCGCAAGTAAGTTGTGACTTAAACAAAAATATACAAGACTCCTGTTGTGTACCTGGTCGCAAATAAATTCAAGTGAAGGTTTAAAAAGGTCGCAAGTAAATGTTTATGCAAGCTGTGCAATTTTAATTTCTTGGTTATGGTGCTGCCACGTGTACATCTTCTCTCTCCAGCCTACCACTCTATATTATCAGCAGCAGCAAATTGAAATTGCATCTCCTCCATTTTCAATTGTGCGAAATTCTTGCAAAAGATTTTCAGCATTTTCTTAAAAGCTTGATTTGATAAGGGGAGGTCATGTCCAACTTGTTCCACACCATTTAAAGCCTTACAAATTTGTAACACTCATTATTTAAAGCTTCTTTGATTATATTTAATATCATTTGGTAAGAGCTTTAAATTCTTAGAGTGGTAGATAGAACCTTAAATTGATAGTTATTGTTTTTGGTTCTCTCTATATTTGGTGCTTCAAATCATTTATATTTGGAGTTGTAAGCAACCTTTTACGGTTTAATTTCTTAATAACAAGAATTATTTCGTGAATCTCCTCGTGTTTGTTTATTTCGTTTTCGAGTTTTATTTCCACTGTAATTAATTTTAAAAAATGAAAAACATACATTCACCCCCCTCTGTCTGTACCTTTTAAACCTAATAATTGGTATCAGAGCATGTTGATCGATAAACATTCAAGAAAAGCTTAAAAAAAGTAAAACACTTTCACCCCCCCCTCTGTGTGTTATTTATTTCCTAACAAATGGTATCAGAGCCAAATCTGAAAGTAAACAGATTTAAGATCTTGAAAGAATGAATACACAAAAAATCAAGTATCAAAATTCCTACCTTTGACAAAGCTAACTACACTCTTTGGAAGAAGAAAATGATGTTTTTCATCAGGATGGCCAATCCACTCTACATTCAGATCCTCAAGAATGGACCCTTCATTCCTATGGTTAGAGTTGAGGAATCTACAGATGGAGACATGGTTATCCCAGCTCATTTTGCTCCAAAAGATCTTTCTGAGTATTCTGCCCCTGAAAAGGAGAAAGTCTCCCTGGATAGTAGCTTGCAATTAATATTAATTGAGTCACTTGATAATGTGATGTACAACAACATTGTCAACTGTGACACTGCCAAGTAAATATGGGAAAAGATTGAGATACTCTGTGAAGGAACTGAAGAAGTTAGGTCAAACCAAAAAAGAATACTGATTTCACAGTATGAGGGTTTTATGGCAAAGCCAAAGGAAAGTATTACTGATGTGTTTAATAGGTTTAACAAGCTGATAAATGACTTGCAGCTTTATGACAAATATTATGAAGCTGAAGAAGTGAACTTGAAGTTCTTGCTTACTCTCCCTGATCATTTGGAACAGAAAAGCTCAGCAATCAGGAAAGGGAGAGATTTGAGCAGAATAACTTTGGAAGTTCTATATGAAATTCTCAAAACATATGAACTAGAGATGATTCAAAGGTAATCATTGATATCTGGTTAGGGACATGTTATGGATGGTTCAAGTGCCTTAATTGTAAATGAAAGTCAATGATCTAATGATGAACCAAGATCTCAAACTCCAGTTGCCTCAACAAGTGAGCAAAGAACAAATGATTCACAGGAGCAAGTCATTCTGGAATTGGAAAAGGATAAGTTCTATACCCTTGAAGAACTGGATGAGCTAGATCAGTCAATGGCCTATTTAGTTAGGAAATTCTCTAATATTAGAGTAAAGAAGCCAAGATACTTCAAGAATAAAGGACAGTCCTTCAACAAAGACATCAGCTGGAAGGAAAAAAGGAAGTACAATTCTGACAGCAAGAATGGCTATAAAACTGGATCTGTTGATAGATATAATGTAAGATGCTTCAATTGTGATGAACAAGGCCACTTTGCTACAGAATGCAGGAAACCCAAGAAAGCAAAGAAAGACAAGGCATATCTTGAACTTGAAGCAAAGTATGAAGCTCTTCTAAGCAAACAGCAAAGTAAAGCTTATATTACAGAGGGTAAAAGTTGGGATGACTCTGAAACTGATGAAGATGATGAATTTGGTAATTATGCTTTTATGGCCCTGGAGCAAGGAGAATCATCCTCATCTAATTCACAGATACCAACTCTTACCACTATTGATTTAAATATGAATCAATACAAGGAAACTGTTAAAAAGATGAGCACAAAAATGTTTCACATTCACACAAGCATGGTTGCTGCTAATAAAGAAGTTAACAGATTAACAAAGATAAATAAGAAGCTTGAAAGTGAGAAGCAAGAAATTGAATTGTTGTTGGTGGAGCTTGAAGCTTTAAAACAAGAAAATGATTATCTAAAGAACAAGCTCAAGTGTGCAAATGAAATTGAAGCAGTGCTCAGGAAGAAGCTGGAAAAGAATTAAGTGAAGATGAAATCTTTCAGAAATGCATCTGAACTGGTCGGACAGTATCATGAGAAGAATAAGCCATGTGCAAATATTGCTATTGGGCTTGACTATGATGCCATGAATGACAAAAAGAAGATAGTAGGTGACAAAGGGAAGCAAAGAAAACTGAGAATGCTCTAACCTTTTTGAAAGAGGTTAATGCACCTATATTCAAAGCATGTGAAGTCAACTTCAATAAAGAAGAATTGATTATCAAGCAAGAAATTACTGATGAAGATAAAAAGAAGAAAACTGAAAAATCAGTTCAGTCTTCCAATACCGAAGAGAAGCTCATGAACAAACAATGTCACAAGACTCCTGTTAAAGAAACCAAAACTGCAAATGCAAGAAAGAAAAGGAGAAATAGAAATGGGAAAATAGGGAAAACAAAAGCAATACTTTTGCTTATTTTGCAAATGCTCCTAGAAAGAAGTGTGAAGAATGTTGCTCTACAAATCATCTAACTCACCTGTGTAAAAAGGTTGTTAGAAAGCCAACTGAAGGAACTTGCAAATACAATGAAGCAAATTCAAATGATCCCTATTCATTCTGTGACAAGTTTGATTGCATTCCTTGCAACTTGAAAGTAATGACGAGTTGCCACAAACTGAGAGTGGACCTTAAAGAAACAAGAAATGAGTCCACATCAGAAGGAAAACGTGCACAACAGTCACTGAATTCTATCTCTTATAAAATAACTCATTCTACTTCTGCTGAACAAGTTACTAAGAAGAAACAACCCAACACTGCTTGGGTTTCCAAACACACTTAAAACTCATTGTGTGCAGAGCATAGTGTAGAGAGTCATCTGGATCATAGGAAGTAGATGTTCCAGGCATATGACAGGTGATAAGACCATGCTATCACAGTTTGAGGAGAAAGCTGGCCCTTGGGTGACCTTTGGAGACAACATCAAAGAATTCACAATGGGATATGGCAAGATTATTTCTGAAAATGTTGTCCTTAATGATGCAGCACTGGTAGCTGGTCTTGAAATAGATCTTCTCAGAGTTAGCAATTTGCAGACAAAGGATTTAAGTCTTACACAACAAAGAAGAATGCACTGATTATCAGCAAGAAAACTGGTGAAGTGGCTCTGAAAGGAGCAAGAAAAGGAAGCTTGTTTGTTGCAAATTTGGACTCAAAAAATAAGGATGGTATTTGCTACTTCTACACCAAGGCATCAGAAGAAGAAAGCAAGCTATGGCATAAGAAGCTGTCTCACTTGAATTTCAAAGCAATTAACAACTTAGTCAAAAAGGAGTTAGTGAGAGACATGCCCAAACTGGAATTTTCTCAAGCTGAAGTTTGTGAAGCTTGTTAGAAAGGAAAGATGAAAAGATCTAGTCACAAATCAAAAACTGTGAATTCTATAAGTGCACCCTTGCAACTTATTCACATGGACTTATTTGGGCCAGTGAATGTCTTATCAATTTCAAGGAACATATATGCACTTGTGATGGTGGATGATTTATCAAGATACACTTGGGTAAAGTTCATGTACTCTAAAGATGAAACTCCACACATCATAATTGAGCACATCAAGAAGATAGAAAAACAGGCTGAAGATTACAATTGTGTAAAAAGACTGAGAAGTGACAATGGAACGGAATTCAGAAATGTTACATTGAGTGAATTCTGCAAAGGCAAAGGCATTGTTCAAGAATTCTCAGCTTCCAGGACACCTCAACAAAATGGAGTAGTTGAGAGAAAGAACAGAACATTGGTTGAAGCTGCCAGAACAATGCTGCAAGATGCCAAGTTGCCAACAAGTTTCTGGGAAGAGGCTGTTAACACTGCTTGTTACACTCAGAACATATTTCTCATTAACAAGGCACATGGCAAGTCACCTTACTCAATCATGTCTAAGAGGAAGCCTACTGTAAAGCATCTTCATGTGTTTGGAAGCAAGTGTTATATTTTGAAAGACAACTCTGAATATGTGGGAAAATTTGACTCAAAGGTTTTTGACGCAATTTTTCTAGGATATTCACTGGAAAGAACAGCCTATAAAGTTTATGTGACTGATCAAAAGAAGATTATGGAAAGCACATATGTGATCTTTGATGATGGCAAATGTCCAGGCTTGAAATGCCTTGATGATAATGAAGCTGAAGCCCTGGCATTTAAAAACCTCAACATTGATAGTGACTTTGATGGAGAAGTTGAAGTTGATGCACATCAGATATTAAATGAAGAGACTACTCAACAGGTAAATCATGAAAATGGAAACTCATCTCAAACACCTGAATTTGAGAGCACAAACTCAGGGGGAGAAAGTGAAGAAGAATCCAGCAGTCATACCAATAATGAAGGCACCAGTCAATAAACTCATACAAGGAAGTAGGATAGGAGTCACACTAGAGAAGTAATTATTGGTGATCCTAATGCTGGTGTGAGGACCAGGAGTGTAACTGCTAATGAGTGCCTATATGCATGTTTTTTATCTCAAGTAGAACCTAAGAAAATTGATGAAGCTCTTCTGGATCCTGACCGGATATCTGCCATGCAGGAAGAACTGAATCGGTTTGAAAGAAGCAGAGTCTGGAAATTAGTCCCTGCACCAAGGAATAGAAGGATTATTGGAACAAAATGGGTGTTCAGGAACAAGATGGATGAAAATACTATAGTTACTAGAAACAAAGCAAGGTTATTTGCAAAAGGCTACTCACAAGAAGAAGGAATTGATTATGATAAAACTTTTGCTCCAGTTGCAAGACTTGAAGTTATAAGAATTTTCCTAGCATTTGCTGTGGCGCCCTCCAAACCCGGGTCAGAAGTTTGAGGTCCACACACACACACCTTAATTATAACCTGCTTATAACAATAATAAAGATAATTATAATATGCAGTGACCCTACTTGCCAACTACCACGGATCGCAACAGGTTAAAGTATGTACACAAGCCACACACACTTATTTTACAAACGCCCACATCGCAACTATTCAAACTTACAACTGAATATTAAACATTATTACAAACTTCATAAACTTAAACTATTCCAAAAGCTGTCAGCTAGCTTAACTCGATCAACCTGGACCCCTAGCTCTCGTACTGGATTGGGGATCCTCGCTACCAACAGGTTCCTTCTTAACTGGAAAAGAACATAAACAACATCACACAAATGAGCTAACTAGCTCATCAAGTCATATGGATAAGACTGAGAATAATGATCATCAAGTGAAAAGAGTTATGGTATCAAGTGAACAATGAATAATGATTTAGAATTGGATATTATATTTTATTTTAAAAACCAAGGTTAGGCTGCTGATCAGTCATGCACTAACCCCGAGCAAGGCACACAGCTATGCTCTAATTATTGGATCCAAGGCACACATTGGCCTAACTTGACCACCAATCTGGTCTGACCACCAATCTGGTCCACAATTTTATAAAACAATCCAATCTAACATAATAACATAATAAATAATGTAAAGCAGTAAACAAAATCATAAGCAACATTGGATGTCCAATAATGAGATGGTTTCAATCTTCACAAGTGAAATATAGCTATCAAATGGTGAAAGAAATGGATAACAGAAGAATCAAAGTTTCAAGGTTATAAGGATTTGGTCTTTCAGAGAGTAAGGTACAATGGTTTGAATATGTAAGCAATCTTATTCAGTGTTTGGTATTTAATTTGCATGTATTTGTGGAGTAGTATCGTATGTCTGTGGTTCGTATTCGGGGATTTAACAATCAATGGTTCAGAAAGAATAAGGTTACGGCTCAAAGATCAATAGTTGGAATCAAGGCTTAGTGTAATAACCCCAAAAATTTGAACTTTTTGTAACCCTTATGAATAGTGTTTTAGCTGAATGAGAAAACTTTTCATGCCACACTATGTAGGGGTTCTGTTATGGATATTCTGAGATTTTATTAGTACTCTATATGGTATATAAGTGTATGTAAAGATCGTCAGAATCCAATTCCGAACACTTTGACTTTTCCCGGAAATCCACTAGATACGGAAAGAATTGAGTAAAAGGTAACAGGATAAAAAGGATTTAAATTAAAGGATTATAAGAGAGGATCATAAAAGGAATATAATGTATTGAGAAAGGTTAAGGAAACCCAACTAATAAGATCCCGGGTATGATCCCTCAAACGATAAACGAAAACGAAAGTTAAGCGAACCGTATAACAGATCAGCGGTCATTAGGCAAACAATTAGGAAGTTAATCAAAGGGATTAGAGAGCATGATGTCACCCAACCAATGAGAAGAGGACAAGGAGGGGAAGATGACATCATAGCATGACATAAGCATGACATGGGAAGGAAGGAGATGTGGTTGAAGTAGAACCACACAAAATTAAGGCTAAAAAGGTAATTAACCAAAACAAAAACAAAATTTCATCCACCAAGCCAATCATTTCATTTTCATCAAACAAAACACAAAATATTTCTCTTCACCAAGGTTGCTCTCGGCTTTTTTTCAATTTCAAAGGGAGAATTTTCAAAATCCAAGATCCAAGCCTCCTAAATTGGTAAGATAATTCCCTAGTGTTCCTGATGCATAGATATGGCTATATTATGAGTTTAAGCCTTCAAATCATTCACAATCTTCTTCAAGAAATCAATGAAGAAGACAATGAATAGTGACTTCAAGAATTTTAACTTGATTTTCTTGTTTTTCCTTTAAGATCCAAGCATCCCTAAGTCATCTCAAGACTTCTTAAGGCTTCCTAGCTACTCCCACCACTTCAAGGAAGGTATATCATCTCCAAACCCTAGATTCCTTTGTATAATAAGATTATTTTTATTGTTATGGTGATATAGTAGCTTAATGCTTGTGGTTTAGAATTTGGGTTGGAGTGGTAGTGAAATGGATGGTGAATCTTGTTGTTTTGGTTAAAAAAACTTAAGTATAGTTAAATTCAAGCTTAAGCATAAGTATAAATATTAATATTTAATTGATTGGGGTTGTTAGGATGTGGTATGGATGGAGTTTGGATTGGGATGTGATTGTGGCTTGATTATGGGTTGTTTTGGAATGGTTTAAATTTGGGAAATCGCGTAAACATAGCCGTCGTAATGTCCGATTTACTTTAGACTGCTTTTGTTCATAACATTAGGACCCGAGAACCCCCTGCTAGATGTTGACCATTTCCATGTTTAGATAGCTCATGTTACGAGCTTCGTTTTGATATGTAGCTCGTTTGATTCCGATGCACGGTTTAGGAGAAACGACCGTTTCAAGTAACGGCATTTCGCGAACGAAACTTTTCCCCTCGCCTTACTTTGAAACATAGGTTAAAGACCAAAAAGGGTTAATTAATGTATGAAACAATTATGGTAAGTGTGTTAGGCAGTTGGTAAGACACTCGCGAAAGAATCGCCTTAAAACTCGTAATGGTTAATTTATTAAAAATGGTGGAGCCGAGGGTACTCGAGTGACTTAAGAGAATCAGTGAGCGCAAAACGAGCGTTAGAGTCTAAGTTGATTAAAGTATAGATTTACAAGTGACTTTGGTTTAATTCCAACTCACATGTTGTTTATAGGTTACCCGACTCGTCCCAAGCCACTAATCACCCCCAGTCGCTCAGGCAAGTTTTCTACCCGTTATACTGTTGTTGTGATGTATATGTGTATATGCATGATCTTGCGATAAATGCATATTTGTGATTAGCAAATTCTTGCGATATATTGTAGCATGTGATATGGTATATATGCATGTCTGTTTCATATTCTTGGATTATATATTTGTTGGTTAAAATGCTTACAGTTGCATAATACCTATGCTAGAAATAAGCGGTATTGAGTTTACCCTTAGTATAGGGGATCAAAAGGTGAACATATTTCTAAACCGGGAGTCAATGTTCCCGAGTATAATATATATATTTTTATATATATATGGTTATAGTTTTCAAAACTATTAATCGAATAAGGTTTATTCGATAACTTTAACTTTATTTTATTATTGAATATTATTTCGAATATTCATCCGAGGACTTATGACTCATTTATTTTATTATTGAATACTATTTCGAATATTCATCCGAGGACTTATGACTCCTTTATTTTATTATTGAATATTATTTCGAATATTCATCCGAGGACTTATGACTCCTTTATTTTATTATTGAATATTATTTTGAATATTCATTCGAGGGCTTATGACTCAGTTATATTATTAATGATTATTAATTGAATATTCATTTGAGGATGTATGACTCCGTTAATTTATTTAATGAATATTATTTATAATATTCATTCGAGGTATTATGACTCCGCTTATTATTTAATAATATTCTTTATTTTATTAAAGAATGATGTTTCGATAATCAAACTTATTTTCGATTATTCAAATAAAGATAGTACTTTCGTATAAGTATATCTTTGGTTATTTAATACTCATTTCAAGTATAAGTCTTACAACTTCTACTTCAATTATTTGTATAAAGATTATTTTTTATGGGAATATTATTTAAATAATAATATTCAGATATTTTCTAAATATATTGGGACTGATTTACTTCATTAAATCAGCATTACTCCAAATACTCTTTAAAGTATTTTCGAGTCTTCAAAATGATTTTTAAAAGTTAGAGCGGATCCCAAAACTCATTTTTATATTTAAGATCTTCCTTTTAAAGGGGATTTAAATACTCGCTCAAAACCTGAGGGATCCGGCTCTGTGGTGTATTTTATATTCGCAACGAGGTTGCTGTTTTGGTAAATGAATTGATTACTTACCCAACGTTCGGGAAGTAAGTCCATCTATCGAGTCGGCATAAGTAACATGGGCTCAGTGGGCGTCCATGATAGTGTAAGTGGCTCAGTGGGAGTCCATCAAATGTGTAAGTGGCTGAGTGGCAGTCCAGCATAAGGTCCTATTGCGACCAGGGTGATGACCAGTGGGGAATTCGTCCATCTACTAGTAGATAAGGTTACTTATTGGTATCTTTGCCTGATCAGCAAGATATCGGGTTTATGCCACAATTCTTTTCCCTTCCAAAAATTCATTGGATGTTACAAACTCTGTTCATACTTTACATGACAGAGGTTTTCAGGGACTGTATAAGGAAGATGTATATGTGGATATATATATCAGAACTTAATGAAGTATATTATAACTTTATTTCCTTCAATACTACTTCAAAGATTTAATCTATTCAAATCTGTCTTGTAGTCTCATCTATGCGATGAACTGTTGAAAGCTCGTTATACTTTGAACATTGGTAGTTCAAGTAACTTTATAATTGATATAAGTATATTGGAGTATCTTGTAACTTCATCTTTTAAACTTATATCTAGTTAATGGTTGTCTTATGAATGACAAAGACTTTCAGAAAACGTTGAGACAAGGTTAGATATATGAGATCACCTTGCAACGATATTTTTATACAGTTATAAACTGGAACTTTGTGTATATTATGCATGGAAGAGGACTTCCCATATTTTGAAAAGTATATATGTATATATATACTGAATATTTTGCGACTTTATCGCATTAAGATATCAACTTGGTTCATTTCTTTTGACCAAGACTTTCATTAGTACTATGAGAAGGCTCATATATTGTTAATCATATTATATATTATTTTGATGGGCTTGTTGCTCACCCTTGTCTTCTTCTTTCATCACACAATATCAGATAGACAAGATGAACAGGACCAAGCTCCCGATTCGCAAGCGGTTAGAAAACGTTCTGCAGTCTTCGGGAAGCGTTGATGCCGCTGTAGCTGAGGTAGGAACTACCAATAGGCTAGGCTTTCAACTTTTGATGTACCAGAATCATGTATAATATGCATTGTAATAATGGCAAAGAAAATGTAAATTTATCCAGAAAACCTTTTAAGGTGTATTGACATATAATTGTGGAATAAAACGACTTGTGATTATTTTTGGATATTCATCTCTGAGACTATAACTTGTGGTGTGTGTGTTTATTGTGGGGTCACAGTACAGAGTAGTTGATTGTGTATTAAGATTGGGTGTTATTAAGGGAAATGGAACTCGTGACAACCCGGATCCCCAACCCCGGATTTGGGGGTGTTACACTTAGGGTCCAGTACTTCAAACCACTTGCAATATAGGACTATCAATAGTCTATAATATATCTCGAGAAAGTTCAGAACACTTGCCTGGTACTAACTTGCTATACTTCACCAATTTCCAATCACAATCTCCTACTCCTCGACTATTTGTTTCCATTTCCTATGCCTGGTCTCTTCTACTCACATAACATAAGTATTTATCAATACTCAACTCATACGATTCTATTTGGTATACACTTCTATCTACCCTTCGTTTTACCCAAATCCGACTAACGGATTGAAAGTTATGCTAAAAACAAGTTAACGCTGAACATATAGACCGACAGTCAAACAAACAAGTCACATATAGCACATAGAACGTCAGACAATCAATGAAATTTCATTTATAAGGAAGTCTCAGGTCATAAACAGTCTTTCGGGTATTTAATATGATTTTTAAAACATTTTTCGGAGTCAAAACGGGTCGTTGGGTAGATTCTAAAGCAATAAACAGGGTTCGGTTGGCCACATCTGGCTTCAAAATAATTATCAATAATTATCGAGCCTTGAAAACAATTTAAAATAATATTTTAAAGCTCGAAATTATTTTTCAGAATTTTTAAATCATTAATAAATAATTAAATCTAATTAAATAATTAATTAAAATCAATTAATAATTAATTAAATCAATTAATTCTTGAATTAATTGACCATTTAACCAATTAATTATTAACTAAAATTAATTAACTAATTAATTCAGGTTTAATTTTGAATTAAAAATAATTTTTAGAATTAAAATAATAATTTTTTGAATTTTCAGTAATTAAAAATGAATTTTTATAATTAAAATAAATAAGAAATATAATTTTTAAACATTTTATAAACAGGATTCCTATTTTTGAAACTTCTGGAAACCTCAGGGACTAGACTTTTTCTTTTTCACGTACAGGTACTAAACTGCAAGTTTTACAGGGCTCGCTGAAAAACGATCGGGGTTCGCCGGAGATGGCGTTCCCGGAATCGTCACACCTCCAGGAGCTCCAGATATCATCTACAATTCATGAGAAACATAACCCAATCATCTATTCATTCTAATAACCCCAGAACTGGTCGGAAAATGGCCGGGAAGTTCGCCGGTTTCCGGCGAGCTCGACGTAAACTTCAAATCACAACTCACTCCTCTACAGACCTCGTCGATTTGCAAAACTTATACGAATCGATTGCAATTTCATAAGTAACACAACCCACCCCTCTAGAACATCTATCTATCCCGAAATAAGAAACCCCCAAATTCTATCAAGAACATTCAAACGAATTGTAAACCCTAATTTCTAAATTCGAAGATTAAACTCAATTTTGAACATGTTATTGAACTCTAAATCAGTGATATGACATATCAAAATCATCAGAAAAACAAGCTCTACAAGCATCAAATCATTCAAACAATCATCCATACAAAAATTCATATTTTTAATCAAAATAATTCAAAATTAATAAAAATTATAGAAAAATAACCTTTAATTCTGCAGTTCTGACACTTATATAATCTGATAGTACTCTTCAAACCCTTCGATTTGGTTACTCGAGCTTTCCAAACAAAGATCAATAAGACCTCCGATTTGCAGTTTGATTCTTGAAAGGTTATATGAATATATGTATTTTCTCTGTAAAATTATATAATTATTGTTTGCAAATGATTTTCGGTACGAAATAAAATATGGTAAAGGCTATTTATAATTACAGAAAATTAGTATCCCGTTGGATCATTCCGGATTTAAAATAGTACGTTTATTTATAAAAACAGATCCAAACGGTACCGATTTTGGGATAATTATCCAAATCAGTACAATTTATATTGCGATCTTGGTCTCAGCGCCTGGTTACACGTATTACGAGGTGATAATTATAATAGTTTAATAAAAAGATCCCGTTTATCAAAAATACGAGTTTTATTGATTTACCGAAATGAATTTTGTATCGAAAATATGGCGTCGGGTGCCGCACAGGACAAACCGTACACCAGATTGAAAAAGTCGAAACATGGAAAATGCTCGGAATATTGCAATTAGGTTAGGAAGGAGTTCTCGGAAGAGTTTCGGGTTATAAAAACGTAAAAACGGGTGAAGTTGGCTGGTTCCCGATTATATAAAATAGTTTATAATTACTCGGAAAAAGAATTTATAAAATCCATATATTTCCTATAAAATCATAAATCAACATAAAAATAAATAGGAAGATATGACAATTATCCATATTTTATTTTGGTCATATAAAAATTAAAATACTCAATTTATATTATTTTAAAACATCCAAACACATATACCACTTAACAAATAATTCACAGAATAAATACTGAACATGCATAATATTTATTTATTTGCAAAAATAATTACACAATATATCCCAGATAATACATTTGCTGCACATTCAAACTTCAAAGTGTATCAAATGGATGTCAAAAGTGCATTTCTGAATGGTGAGCTAGAAGAAGAAGTTTATGTGCAACAACCACCTGGCTTTGAAGATCCAAATTTTGTTTACAAATTACTCAAGGCTCTATATGGACTAAAATATGCACCTAGAGTTTGGTACGACACACTATCAGATTTTCTACTGAAGCATGGTTTTACTAGAGGAACCATAGAAAAGACTCTCTTTTACAAGAAACACGGTGAAGATATGATCCTAGTTCAGATTTATGTGAATGATATCATCTTTGGTTCTACTAATGAGAAGCTTTGCCAAAGATTCTCCAACCTTATGCAAAGTGAATATGAAATGAGTATGATGGGGGAACTGAGTTACTTCCTTGGACTTCAATTTAATCAAAGAAGTGATGGTATCTTCATCAGCCAAACTAAATATGTCAAGGATCTACTGAAAAAGTTTGGAATGGTTGATTGTTCACCTGCATTTACACCTATGTCTACTGCTACTAAGTTGGATGAAGATAAGAAGGGCAAGAGTGTAGATATCTAAAGCTATAGAGGGATGATTGGATCATTGCTTTATTTAACAACAAGTAGACCAGACATCATGTTTGTAACATGTTTTTGTGCAAGATTTCAAGCCAATCCAAAAGAATCACATTTGATGGCTGTAAAGAGGATTTTCAGATACTTGAAGGGAACCCCAAACTTGGGATTATGGTATCCTAAGGGAACTGGTTTTGCAGATTTTGGTTACATATATGCAAGTTTTGCTGGATGCAGGGTTGACAGAGAAAACCAGTGAAAGCTATCAATTTCTTGGACAAAGACTTCTATACTGGTATAACAACAAACAACAATCTGTATCAACTTCTACAGCTGAAGCTGAATATATAGCTGCAAAAAGTTGTTGTGCTCAAGTGCTTTGGATTAGAAATCAGCTAATGGATTATGGCCTAGTGTTACACAAGATTCCTATTATGTGTGACAATACTAGTGCTATATATATAGTAGCTAATCCAGTTATTCATTCCAGGACAAAGCACATTGATGTTAGGTACCATTTTATTAGAGAACATGCTACAAATGGTACCATTGAGCTCATTTTTGTACCAATAGAAAAATAATTGACTAACATTTTTACTAAACCTTTGGATGAAGCAACTTTCACTAGACTCGTAAGTGAAATTGGAATGCTTAATTCTTCATCCTAAGGCAAGAACTCAGCTAATGTTTTGCAGCAGATTAATCTCCAGTAAATCAATAGTAATTTGATTTTATTGGAAGTTAACTGAAATATGAATTATAGATATTTCAGAAATCTCTCCATATTTGTATTTCAAATTCAAATTCAACTTGGAATTTTTTAAATTCTAAGTAAACTGCTCAGTTGATAATTTACATTCTTAATATGTAAAATTAACACAAGGCATAATTATATAAACCAAAAGTATATAGAGAACTGAGTTCTCGATAAGTATAAATTGACTTCTCGACAAGTCATTTTAGTACTTCTCGAGTGAGTCCTCGATAAGTCAATTTACTGACTTCTCGAGTGACTTCTCAAAAGGCTTAAAAATGACTTATCGATAAGTCCTTGGAGAGTTCTCTACTAGTGTTTATTCACAGAGTTCTCTACAAGTACAATTTTTGACTTATCAATAACTCAGAACTGAGATAATTTAAATTAACAAATTATTTTGGTAAAAGACTTTTGAAAATTTATTCTAATTTTATTTTGAATTTATTCAAATAAAAGTTAGAATTAGTTTAGTCCACTTCTTGGACAAACTGGGTATTTATTTGACATCTCAATTAGTCAAGTTTGAGTTCTCTAAAAGAGTAATTTAAAATGACTTCTCGATAGACTAACTCGAAATGTCTATTTTTGAATTCTCGATAAGTCATTTACTTTTACTATAAATACCCAGACTTCTTGAATACATATTTTAATTTGGAATTTCTCAAAATTCTAAGCAAACTGAATATTTATTAATTCATATTCTAAATATATGAAGTTCATAAATAACAGTTCAAAAAAAGCAAAAAGTATGAAAAACTGAAATAATTTAATTCATAAATTATGTTCAGCAAAATACTTTTGATATACTTTGTCTATATTTACTCAGACTTATTAACACATTTTTTTAAATGTGGAATATGTTAGTCTAATGTAAGTAGACTGGTACATTATATATGATTTTGTGAGGGTGCTGATAATGGTTAAATTTATTTGACTATATGCTAATTATGTGTTTTGAATTTATTCAAAATAATTTCTTATAAGTATTTGTCTTGATGGATTAGCTAGTGAAATATTTTGATGATTAGGAAAGTTTTTTTTGGAGTACTTGTTTATTTGCATGGGGAATAGTTAACTAAAAAGTGAACTAAGATTCTTGAGTACTTACATGGGGAATAGTAACTAGTCATTTTTAACTGTCTAGATTCTCATAAAGTGTGCTTGTGTGATTATTACACTTATTAAACGGGCATTTTAAGAGTCTCTTGGTTTCTTTCCTTTCTCCCTCTATAAATTCAAACTCTTCACTATTTATTACTCTTCACTACTTTCTTTCTCAACAATCACCCAAATCTCAACTCGCCTCTTGTTCATCTTTCTCTCAAAAATGGATACCCCAGTCTTCTACAAGCTTTTCAATGGAGTTTATCAACCCGTTCATCACTTGGCTGACGACCAAGTTTATTTTGACCCTATCGGACTTCGTGTCCGTATCAAGGGGGTTGCTTGCAATCCCTTTAATGTTCCACTTAATGTCTTTGACGAACTCTCGTGGGACGATCAGATAAACTTCCTTTTCTTTGATGGAGAAGTCTCTATGGAGCAGGAGAGACGTGTCAGGGTGGCTGAGCAGCAACGCCTTGCTGGTCTGGAGTTGCAGGAGAGGATCATCTCTCTTGCACACTCCATGTCCAGAGCTTACCAGCGCCGGGAAAGGAGGATAGAGGTCGAGAAGAAGAAGCCAAAACTAGAGTAGTTAGGATTAGGATTCACTTGGTGTAATTTATATCTTAATGTACTCTATTTTTTTATTAATGAAAATTCTCTTCTTCTCTATCAATTTGTTTTTGTTGCTTGTTAATTATGTCATGATTGCCTTGTGTTTACAACTCCATTGATTATTATTTTTCCTGTCAAAGTGTTTGTAACTGTATATCTCAATGCATATGACTAATTAAAATTCCAACAAGACAATTCAATGCATTACAGGTCCCACACAATCTACTCAGAAAATAACAGGAAATTCAAATAGTCAATCAACAGGTATTTGTGCTAAACTGTAGCTAAAACATTTCTAAACCAAACTGCAGTTCACCAAGGCACAACAACACAAACTCAAACACAATCCTACTCAGGTGACTCTCAAAAGAAACATGTTTTACAAAAGGACAACAATTTCACCATGTTCTTCAGGTTGTTTTGTTGTTTGAGAAGAGAAACCATCATTAACATGGGAAATTCATCAATTTTTACTGAATGTCCCATAAACACCTCTAATGCACCTTAATGTGCAAAATAGTCTTCATAGACTGAAAGGTTTGAGGGTAGTACTCCTGAGGGGGAGCTATCTAAATCCTCTCCAATTCAATTGGAGGTTCCTCAAAAAGGAAAAACTCCCCTCATAACTCTAGCAAAAGCTGCCTTAGCAGTCAAAGCTAGAAGTATAATTGCCTATTATGAGGTCATGAGAAGGGCAAGTATAACACATTTATATGCCAGTGTATTTCAAGACACTCAAGGGTTTGAGGCCGGTGTACATGATAGTAACCCAGTCAAATCCCCTCCAATTCAGTTGGAGGTTCCCACTTCAAGTGAGGAACAACACACTGTCGAAACCACAGAGCAATTTGTGAGTCAAACTGTGACCCTAGCCACATGTGTTTCTGATGATTCATTCATCTTACAATCTCAAACTGGTATTTACTCTTCTGATGAAATGAGTATGGTTAGACCTTTATGGATTACCACTAATCATATAATCATAGACAACTCTTCTCAGCCGCCTCTTATTTCTGTAAGTCAAACAACAATTGAGCCTTTCATGTGAGAATAAAAAAAAAGATTGAGAGAAAAACAGAAAGTAAGAGAAGCAGGATCCTTCCTGGAAAAAGGAGAGGTAGATGAGTGTCTAGATTTTAGTAATCCTTGTGAGGAAACTTTGACTCTCAAAAGTCATGAGACTAGTGCAGTGAGAAGTAGTGAGACTACTTATTCAAAAGAACAGAGAGTTCAGGACTTTTGTTACTGACAGACTTCTTCTGCAGATCTAAGTGAAAGTCCCATTCTACTTGATAAACTCATCACCACATATCTAACTGAAGCTTGAAGCTGCAGACAGTGTTCTAACTGGACAATGACAGCAGCTTGAACATTGTACATCTAGCTGGATCTTTCTACCTGGAGATAATGTCAAAAAGGGGGAGAATATGTCTAAATGCCAAAACAACTGATGAATGTTGCTAGATAATAAAAATTTATTCTTCATAGGGGGAGAGAAGAATAAATCTAAATGCGACTCTCAAAAGAAGACCAGATAGGGATATTGAATTTTGCATTTAGCTAGAGTTTTGACATCACCATTCAGAACTTGCGCATAATTCCATAATGAACAAGTTGGGGGAGATTGTAATATATAAGTGATGATGTCAAAGATCACTGGAGATAACAATATCATTCGTGTCTCTGATCAAAGTATGAAGCAAGCCAAATAGACATCTGATCTAAGGAGGAGATTAATGAACTGTTATTTTTGGTAATCAGTGAAACTTGGGGCCAATCCTAAGTAAGTTGCATTGTTATCTTAATTTGTATTTTGTACTTGTAACACTTAAAGTCTGTAAAAATACAAAGAAGCAGACTGGAGTCTTTTTCCTGAAACAATATCAAGCCTAAGGATTCTATCTGGAAGAAGATCAAGAAAATCATGCCTCAGAAGAATTTTGAAGAAGCTTGGATTTGAATAAATCTGTTTGGAGAAAAATACTCTAAGTCAAGATCTCTACAAGTCACAGATTTAATGTTATAGAGAAGTCATTTGAGAACTCCAGAATGGCGTATCGAGAAGTCAGGATAGCTACTAGAGAACTCAGGAAGATATCGACAAGCCAAATTGAAGAACTGAAGATTGGAGATATCGACAAGTCATTCCTTCAGTAGAGAACTCAGAGTTTTCGACAAGTCTACATTTAGTAGAGAACTCTGAGTTATCGATAAGTCAAGTTCCACTAGAGAACTCAGAGATATCGATAATTCAAAAATCACTAGAGAACTCTGAGATATCAACAAGGTAAATTTGACTAAAGAACTCTGATATATCGACAAGTCAAGAAGCCACTAGAGAACTAAGAGTTATCGATAAATCAAAGTGAAGATGTGAAGACTAGAGATCTCGACAAGCCAAAGTTCTCTTATAGAGAACTGAAGACCTCTATAAGCCAAACTAAATATAGAGTACTAGAGATCTCGATAAGCCAATATACTTATCGAGATATCAAGTGCTCTACATACCTAAACTGGAGATCTCGATGTACAATCTCAAAGTACAAGGTTGCAGATCAGTTTAATATCCAAGATAAATAATCAACAAACAATCCAACAGCTGGATTGACAAGTCTACAGAAAGCAGCTTGAAGAATGTGCAAGATCAATGGCAAAGATTAACTGACAGAGAAAGATTAAAGTAAATACGGGATGCTAAAGATATGCTAAGCTAGAAATGGAAGATATGTTTTTCTATAAATAGAAATGACAAGTGACAGTTTAGAAAAGCTAATAGCATGTCTTATTACACACTGTGTAAACCAGCAGTTAACTGAGTTATAAAGTTAACACTGGTCCTTAGTCAGTTGTAACAATTTAGATCAGATTTCTTATAACACTCTTAAGGAGAAGCTAAGCTCTTTATTAACAAAGAGCCTAGAAATTTTGCAGCAAAACAGTCTTAATTTTAATATAAAATTAAGTGAGTTTTGAAGATTTGTGTTCTTTATTTTTCTGCAAGTTTAAATTCTGCAAGAACACATTTCATAACAAGAATCAATTTAATTTGTTCAACCATAAACATTCAAGAAAAACTCAAATACAGTAAAACACATTCAACCCTGTTAGATATATTTGATAATGTCATGGCTAATATGTTTTATGTTTAGCTTTCAGATCTTACTTGAACAGGATAAATCAGTACTTAACTGTTGATCAGTACTTATACTGGAAGTCAGGACTTAAGGATATCAGTACTTATGTTATCGGGAGATAATCATCAGAAGATAGATATCAGAACTTAAGTGCTGAAGGACGATCAGATAAGGACAGTAGCTGATTAAAGGAAAGAAGATCAAGATAAACATAAGAAGAGATATGCATGAAGAAGGAATTCTGTAAAGAATGGAATACTTGGAAGAAAAGATATCTGATTGATATATTTTAGGAAGCAAAATTATATTCCATATCAATTAGTGATTATCTTGTAACTGTGTAGTATATAAACACAGACATAGGGTTTACACTATAAGTGTTATCATATATTCGAGAAGATTATTCATTGTAACCCTAGCAGCTCTCGTGATATTGTTCATCACTGAGAGGTAACAGTTCCATACTGTAACATAGTTTATTATTTCAATAAAGTTTGTTTTCTGTTACTTAAGTTCTTAAAGTTCGATTTGAGTGTACTATACACTGTATTCACCCCCTCTACAGTGTGTGTGTGACCTAAAAAGTGGTATCAGAGCCTATCTGTTAACACACATACAGTTAAAGATCCAAACAGAATCATGTCGGACACAGAAACTCCAACTAAGCCTACCAAAACTGAGGAACCACCAAAGACACAAATTCAGAGTCGGTATGAGACCATCAGAGTTCCCATACTGAGACCATCTGAATATCCCATATGGAAGGTAAGGATGACCATGTTCCTGGAAGCAACAGATCCAGAATACCTTGATAGAATCAAGGAAGGCCCTCACAAACCAACCAAGCTCGCTGTTGCAGTTGCAGGTGAAGCAGCAAAGACCGTACCAAAGGAGAAGAGTGATTATACTGCTGAAGATATAACATCAATTGCTAAGGATGCCAAGGTACGACACTTACTGCATAGTGCCATTGATAATGTAATGTCAAACAGGGTAATCAACTGCAAGACTGCTAAGGAGATATGGGATGCTCTGGAAACAAGGTGTCAGGGAACGGAGACAATTAAGAAGAACAGGAAGACAATACTCACTCAAGAGTATGAACACTTTGACTCAAAGACTAATGACTCATTGAATGATTTATATGATAGATTTGTCAAACTTTTGAATGATTTGTCATTGATTAATAAAGAGTATGATCTTGAAGATTCAAACCTTAAGTTCCTGTTAGCTCTTCCTGAATGCTGGGATTTGAAGGCAATGACAATAAGAGACAACTATAATCTTGATGAAACAACTCTTGACGAAATCTATGGTATGCTCAAGACTCATGAGCTTGAGATGGAACAAAGAAGCAAGAGGAAAGGAGGAAAGTCAAGGACAGTTTCTCTTAAGGCTGAAGAATAATCCCCCAAAGCAGCTTCCTCAAAGAAAGACAAGGGTAAAGCTCTTTTCATAAAGTTTGATACTGAGTCATCAAGTTTTGAGAGTGATGATGACTCAGATTCTGAAAGCTTGCGTGAGACTGATGTTGATGAGGAGATGATGAAGCTGTGTGCTCTTATGGTGAAAGGAATCACAAAGATTGCATACAGGAAGTTCAGGAAGGGAAAGAAGTTTTCCAGGAAAGGCATAAGTTCTGATAAGAAGAATTTCAGAAGATCTGAAGGCAGAGGAGGAAAGTCTGGCAGAGGAGATTACACCAATGTTAAATGCTATAACTGTGGTGAGAAAGGCCACATATCTCCTGATTGCAAGAAGGTAAAGGGTGACAAAGGCAAGGCTCTTGTCACAAAGCAAAAAAGCTGGACAGACACCTCAGACTCTGAAAGTGAGGAGAACTATGCATTGATGGCATATGCTGATAAATCAAGTGCTGAGAGCAGTTCTGAAGCTGCTGAAACAAAGGTACCTCAGACTACTTATGCTTTTCATACTGATGATATTAATGAGTTGAGAAGATATCTTAAAACCATGTTTGTTAGTTATAGAGATCAAACTTTAACATGTGAGAGATTAACTTCTGAAAATCTTGCATTTAAGAAAAGAAATGATTTCTTAGAAAAAGAGTTAGTCATGTTCCTGAAAGATGTTAAGAATGCAAACAAGGTAAAATCACCTGGAAAAAATAGGAATGGAAAGGAAGGTGTGAATAAAAGCAATAATTATAAACCTGTTCCTGATGCTTCTAGGAAAACATGTCATACTGTGGAAGTTCTAACCATCTGGCTTCTTTTTACAGGAAGAATAAGAATATTAACTCCTTACCTTCAAAATCAGGAGTTAAGAGTCAGTCTGTTAGATACAAACCACAAAATCCTTGTTTTCATTGTGGTAGTTTATGGCATTCCATTTATACTTGTAAGGAATATCATAGCTTGTACTATGATTATTATCAAATAAAACCTTCTTTGAAGAAAGTTTCCATTGTTCCTTCTAGTGTAAATTCTGATTCAAAGTCTGATAGTGTAAGTTCTGATAAGAAAAATGTTAACATAAACTCTGATGCTAAATCCGCTGCAAATGTTAACAAACTTAAAAAGGCCAAAGGATCCAAGCAAGTCTGGGTCCTTAAAACTAATAATTAGTGATCATTGTGATTGCAGGGCAACAGGAAAAATATTCTAGTTCTGGACAGTGGATGTTCAGGACATATGACTGGAAATAAGGCCCTGCTATCAGACTTTGTGGAGAAAGCTGGCCCAAGTGTTTCTTATGGAGATGGCAACATTGGAAAAACATTGGGATATGGCAATATCAATCTTGGAAATGTCATAATTAAAGAAGTAGCTCTGGTCTCAGGACTTAAATACAACCTACTGAGTATAAGTCAAATATGTGACAGAGGTTATCATGTTGATTTCTTTGAAGAACACTATGAAATTGTGAGTAAATCTAAAGGCAAAGTTGTTCTGAAAGGATACAGGCGTGGTAACATTTATGAAGATAAGCTTTCAACAAGTACTGATGGTTCTGCAATCTGTCTGATGAGTAGAGCATCAATTGAAGAAAGCTGGAATTGGCACAAGAAACTCTCTCATTTAAATTTTAACAATATAAATGAACTGGTCAAGAAAGATCTTGTGAGAGGATTTCCAAAAACAGTATTTGCTCCTGATGGTCTTTGTGATTCCTGTCAGAAAGCCAAACAAAGAAAATCTTCATTCAAGAGCAAGACTGAATCATCAATTCTTGAGCCTTATCATCTACTACATGTTGATCTATTTGGTCCAGTAAATGTCATGTCTATTGCAAAGAAGAAGTATGCGTTGGTCATAGTAGATGAGTTCACCAGATACACATGGGTGTATTTCTTGCACACAAAAAGTGAAACTGCATCTATCTTGATTGATCATGTCAAACAGCTGGATAAAATGGTTAAAGATTCTGTGAAAATTTTAAGGAGTGATAATGGCACTGAGTTCAAGAATTTGATAATAGAAGAGTTCTGCAAAAACCATGGAATAAAGCAGGAATTTTCTGCTCCTGGAACTCCACAGCAGAATGGAGTTGTTGAAAGAAAGAATAGGACTCTCATTGAAGCTGGACGTACAATGCTTGAAGAAGCGAAGCTTCCAACCTATTTCTGGGCTGAAGCTGTGCAGACTGCTTGTTTTACTCAAAATGCAACACTCATTAACAAGCATGGAAAAACACCATATGAGATGGTGAAGAAAAAGAAGCCAAATCTGAAATACTTTCATGTATTTGGATGCAAGTGTTTTGTTCTCAAGACTCATCCTGAACAACTATCAAAGTTTGATCTAAAAGCTGATGAAGGAATCTTTGTTGGATATCCACTTTCGACAAAAGCCTTTAGAGTCTATAATTTGAGAACAAAAGTGGTCATGGAATCTATCAATGTCTCTTTTGATGACAAGAATATTACTGGTCTTGAAGATTTCATTAACCATGATCAGCTGAGATTTGAAAATGAAGACTCAAATTCTGATACTGAAAATCCTGACAGTCTAAGTCCTGATACTGTAAACTCTGATGGATTAAACTCTGATGTTATTGAAACTGTGGTAACTACGTCAAAGGAAGACGCACCTATGCAGGGGGAGCATACTCAAGATCCTACCACAGCTCAAGAAACATCAGAACATACATCTGGCTCTTCAAGTTCTGATTCGTCAAGTTCTGATAAGCCAAGTTCTGATAGTGCTGAAAATCGAAATACTGAAGAATCCAACTCAGAGAGCACAGTTTCAGGGGGAGCATCAGAAAATGAAGATATCATGGATCATGGGGGAGCATCCAGTTCTAGAGAAAACCTTCCATCTGCAAGGAAGTGGACAAAATCACATACACCTGATTTGATAATTGGAAATTCTGATGCAGGTGTCAGAACTAGAACAGGTACTTCAAATGAATGTCTCTACAATTCTTTTCTCTCTCAGACTGAGCCAAAGAAAGTTGAAGAAGCTCTTCAAGATGCTGATTGGGTGCAAGCAATGCAGGAAGAGTTAAATGAATTTGAAAGAAACAAAGTCTGGACTCTAGTGCCAAGACCAAAGAATAGATCCGTTGTTGGTACAAAATGGGTATTCAGAAATAAAACTGACAGTGATGGCATAATTACAAGGAATAAGGCAAGACTGGTCGCAAAAGGATATTCTCAACAGGAGGGAATTGATTATGATGAAACATTTGCCCCAGTTGCTAGGTTAGAAGCCATAAGGATATTTTTGGCTTATGCTGCTCACAAAAAGTTTACTGTCTTTCAAATGGATGTGAAAAGTGCTTTTCTCAATGGAGAATTGGAGGAGGAAGTATATGTTGAACAACCTCCAGGCTTTGTAGATTCCAAACATCCAGATTATGTCTACAGGCTTGATAAAGCACTTTATGGACTTAAGCAAGCTCCTAGAGCATGGTATGAGACTTTAGCTCAGTTTCTTCTGGAAAGTGGATTCAACAGAGGAACAATAGAAAAACACTATTCTACCTCAACCATGGAAAGGACTTACTTCTGGTCCAGATTTATGTTGATGATATCATCTTTGGATCTACAAATGACAGACTTTGCAAGAAGTTTGCCAAACTGATGCAGTCAAGATATCAGATGAGTATGATGGGGGAACTTAGCTATTTTCTGGGCCTTCAAGTCAAGCAGAATGAAGAAGGCACTTTTATTTGTCAAACCAAGTACACCAGAAACTTGCTGAAGAAATTTGGAATGCAAGATTGTTCAAGTGCATCCACTCCTATGGCCACTGCAACAAAACTGGATAAGGATACTGGTAAATCAGTAGATATTACTGATTACAGAGGTATGATTGGCTCTCTACTCTATCTAACTGCTAGTAGACCTGATATCATGTATGCTACCTGTCTTTGTGCAAGATTTCAAGCAGATCCAAGAGAACCTCACTTAACAGCTGTGAAAAGAATCTTTAATTATCTTAAAGGAACAGCTGATCTGGGATTGTGGTATCCTAGAGAATCAGACTTTAAACTAATAGGTTACTCAGATGCAGATTTTGCAGGCTGCAAAATTGACAGGAAAAGCACAAGTGGAAGCTGCCAATTTCTTGGAGGCAGATTGGTTTCTTGGTACAGCAAGAAACAAAAGTCAATTTCCACATCAACTGCAGAAGCAGAGTATATTGCTGCAGGAAGCTGTTGTGCACAGATTCTTTGGATGAAGAATCAGTTACTGGATTATGGGTTAACATATTTCAAAATCCCTATTTACTGTGATAATCAAAGTGCTATTGCTATGACAGGTAATCCAGTTCAACACTCTATGACAAAGCACATCAGCATCAGGTACCACTTCATCAGGGAACATATGGATGAAGGTACAGTGGAATTGCATTTTGTTCCCACAGATCAACAACTAGCAGATATCTTCACAAAACCACTATGTGAAGCTACTTTTACAAGATTGGTAAATGAACTTGGAATGGTTTCAGGTTCTTTCTCTAAATCTGCTTAGTCTTGTTCTGTGTTATCAGACTTTATGCTCAGTATTTACAGAATTAATCTCATTGTGTATTATGTGCTTAATTGATAAATGTTTTTAAGTACTGACTGTTGTCTGATATATGTTTCTAAACTCTGATAAGTGATATATCTGTTCAAGTAACTATTCAATCCTATGAGGATAACTGTGCTAGATACTGACCTAGTAGTCTTCAATAAACAAATGATTCCATGTAAGAAGTAATTATTTCAGTGGAAACCTTATGACACTAGCAAATTCTGATAATTGAGCTTAGTTAAGTTTACTTTGTATATCTTATTACTAAGTCACAAATTAGAATAATGCTACTCATCTGTTAAGTTCTGATACTAGTAAAACTGCTGAATGTACTAAGTGCTGATAAACCTCACTTATCAAAAGAAAAAGCAAAAAGATCAAAGAATAAAATCAGGTACTCCTTTGAGATCTAGAGTAAAAATATGGAAGGGACGACCCAAGTGCATTGCTGGTATTAAGTAAATATGCATTAGAAAAGCAAAATATTTTCTTGGTGACTTTTCACACTCTATGATTACTGGAGAAATACTCTGATAATAGCATAAATTCTGATAAGCAGTCGTGACTCACTTACACTGAGAAGCCACTGTAAAATAGAATTTCAAAAGATGCATAAAATTAGCACAAAACAGTTGAGGTGGACTCAAGCATGAACTCATTCATCAGTAGGTTTCAGGACAATGACAACTCTTTAGCAAAATTTTAGTTATGCCTTATTTCTAAGATGTACTGAAGTGAATCAGACTTTACTCTTTGTCTATTATTTAGCTAAATGCACACACTAATCACTCCATTTGAATGATGAAAATTTCTGTGGAGGTCTATGTTATTTTAGATAAACAGTCACTGTGTCACTTTGCACAAATTCTGAGGACAAGTTCTAGTTACACGTTCTGATGATTAAGTTCTGAAGTCTATAATTCAGAACTTGTATGAGGATTTACTAAGATGGGCATTCCTTTTTCGAGTTAAGAAATTATGTTCTGATGACTGTTAAGTTCTGGTATAGGTCTAAGTTCTGATTTCTCAGTCTAATCCTTTACTTGGCTTATCTGTGAATAAAATTTGGTAACAGTCTCAGTTCGAACT
Organism: Apium graveolens; assembly: GCF_009905375.1. Classification (NCBI taxonomy): domain Eukaryota; kingdom Viridiplantae; phylum Streptophyta; class Magnoliopsida; order Apiales; family Apiaceae; genus Apium; species Apium graveolens. Next base: position 82,706,257 of record NC_133652.1, read on the forward strand.
AGAATATGTTGAAGTGGAAGATTAATAGTCACTATGATTAGGATTAATGGTATTCGTACTTGAACAGTCCACTGTTTCTTGTCTCTTGTGCATTTTAAACCATGATTCCTCTTTCCAATGAATGTTATTCTTTTTCAAAGTCTAGGGAGACGAGGTAGAATTAATTCTACCTGTCACCATTCAATTTCTTTGCGTCTCCTGGCATTCTCTTGTCTATATAAGCAACCACTTCACATCAGCCTTCCCATCACACTTTTATCATAAACTCACTCTCGTTTTTCATTTATCATCACAAATGGCTGCATTTGGCTGGTTCTACAATTATGATGATGAGACTGTGCATGTCTTTTTTAATGGAATTCCAACTCCATACCCTATCACCAACATTCCTCACAATCTCTGGATTCAATTTCCAGAGGTTATCAAACGTGATCTGGTGGCCGTTCGAAGAGAACTTCATCTTCATCGTCTCCGCCAGCAAGAGCGAATCATCCGACTCGCCATTCTGTTTGTCGAGAGTAGGAAGAAGAAGATGACTTAATCTCGTCTTCTTCCTGTTTTTCTTCATCATCAGCTTTGTCAGGCTTCTTAGCTAGGACTAAGGTTGTTGATGTTAGGTTTTGAAGCTTAGGGAAAATCTTGTATAAGTATTGATGTAATTTCCATTTCATGAATGTATTGTCTTGATATATTAATGAAAGTTGTTTTTACTTCAAGATTTTGTCTCTGAGATATTTTATCTTGTGTTGATAAATCCTGATTGATATTCTGATGACCATATAAATTTTGTTTTATATTAAGTTCTGATTCGTTTTCAGCACTTACTTATCTAATTTATCTTGGTCATTTTCATGTGATTTATTTTCGGAATATTAATGATGCAGTGAAAAATAATTCAATCAGTGATAACGGTTTAAATTTTGAATTAAAACTGTTTCTCTTGATAAATGGAACGGTTTTTCCTTGAAACTAGGCAAATGGGTAAGTAATGATTCCTGTTTTCTCGAGCCCAGTAACTATCCGTTATTACTGCATGTCTGACAGGTGTTTAACGGTAACATTTTTGTTCAGAGTATAAGTACAACAGAGAGAGGATTTCTTTAATCTTTTATTTCCTTCATATTTTTTTTTCTCTCTACTTACTCTCCTTCTTCTCACGTTGGTTTTTCATACAGACATTTTATCAAACACCTAACAGGCACTTTTGAATCTCAATTTTTCACATGGCACCTAAGGATTTAATCATTGATGGAGCTAAGTTTGTTCCAAACAACTATGCTGCAATTCTTGATCATGCTGAAGCTCCATCTGAATTGCATTTTGTGCAAGATCTTCTTGCACACAGTGAGATTGGGTATGCATTAACACAGCCTGAAGTCTTTTCGAGTCATCAAGTTCTGACGTTTTGGCGGACTGGGCACTTTGATGATGGTGGTAAACTTGGCACTCCCAGTATTGTTTTTGCAGTGGGTGATTCATCTTTTGTAGTCACTCCTGGTACAATACGCAAAGCTCTACATCTCCCAGAAAATTATACTTTTTCAACTCTAGAGGAATCAGCACTTCAGGAGTTAATGGCTGATTTGGGATATGAAAAGAGTTTGGCAACGCTTGGGCAGTTAAAAAGGGCTAATATCAGAAGAGAATGGAGTTTCTTCTTTGACTGCATCACCAAAGCTTTTGGGAACAAATGTTCGAATTTTGATGCTATCCCAATTATGAGTCAGCACATAGGGTATGCTATTATCCATCAAACTCATTTTGATTTTGCAACTGGAATAATTGGTTCTATTGGGGATAGGATGACAGAGGATAGAAATGTTGTCTATTTTGCTAGATTCTGTCAACTAATATATACTTTTTGTACTGATGAACCTCAATTAGTCAGTTCCTCAACCCCACCTTTTAGAGTTGCAAAACGATATTTTAATGATCTGGTAAATGCTGATACTAAGAAAACAGTGGTTAGACCTTTACATATTCCTTAGTATGTAAAACAGATCCTAGTAAATGCTGATCCTGATACTTATAGATCTGTTTACTCTGATGTCCAACCAACCACAAACACCCAAAAACCATCATCCTCAGCACCTACCACTCATACTACTCAACCTACCCTCAGGACTTATCTCAAATCCTATCTCTCTACTTCACAGACTGTTCAACCCTCATCCTCCAAGCCAAAGAGGACAAAAACTATTCCTCAAACACCTCAAAAGAGGAGGAGGACTGTACAGAGAGATGAATCTGATACTGAGGAACAGGTTCCTTCTTCAGAACTTGTTGTAGGTGAAGCTGAGAAAGTGACTTCTCAGAAGGATTCTGGAATTGGGGGATCTAGGCTTCTCAAACGGCTTAGAAGATTGACAGTTCCTGAAACTCCCAAGGAATCTAAATCAACAACGAGATACAAGAAACAGAGGGCAAAAGGCCAGTTTCAGATGATGAAGAGGAAGCAGCTAAGGAAGGGGATCAGGAATCTCTGATCTCACAAGATAAGGAATTTGCTCCAATCACTTCTTCTCCATCAACTCCATCTCAGGAAGCTGTTTCTGAAAAGGCTAACACACCTTCTGTGTCTTCTGTTCATCCAGGCATAAGTGCTGATATTGATGTTCAAAACTTGGTTGTGCCTGCAGTAATTCTCTTAGAAGCTCCACCAACAAATATTCCTTCCACAACACCTGTTACTGATGCTGTTCAAACTCCAGAGTTATCAACAACACCTTCTCTGCATCAAGATGCTGATGATCAGAATTTAGGTGAGCATCAGGATATGGCTGTTGATCAGAACTTAGAACAAGATCAGCAATTAGAGGATGCTGAAGCCTCCATTGCTACTCACACTGTTGTCTTATCAGCAGATACTGATTCTTTAAGTTCTGATACTGCACATGCTGGAGATACTGGTGATGCTGCTCCAACTGTAGATGCTGATGAAGCAGGTCCTTCAGGACTTACTCCTCAACAGACTCTTCCTAAGTCTGAACTGGTTAAGAAGTTTGTTACCGGAGAAGCACCAGTACCTTGGAGTGAAACTCGTGCAGGTCAGGAGTGGACTAAGGAATGGAACTCAGTTTCATGTGTTCCAACTGAAAAGCATCTTGCTGAGCACTTGACTAAAGCTGATGAAATGTTAAATTCTGATGATTTCAAAACTCAGCTTAGAGTCACTGCATTGAGTAATAAACATTTACAAGGTCTTCATTCAACTACTCATGCAGAGCTACACAAGATTCAGGAGAACTTTATCAAACAGGAACAAGTTTGGAAAATTGATAAGAAAAAGTTCTTCCAACCTACCATTGACAGGATTGCTTATATTGAGAAGACTCAAGATCATCAACAAGCTCAGATTGATGCAATTCTGAAAAATCAAGCTTCTCAGCAATCACAACTAACTGAAATCCAATCCTCAGTGGAATTGCTTCTCTCTCTTCTACTACCTGCTGATGCCAAAAAGGGGGAGAAGGTAATTAAGTCCAAATGCAAAACTAACAAGACACTGCAAGGAAAGGATGATGGAAATGATGACCAAGGATACTCTGGAATGGGTAGCGGTCATAGTCAAGGTAGAAGGTTTAAATCAAGACAAGCTAGTCACAGGATAAGTTCTGATACTGGGAAAAGAATAAGTTCTGCTGCTAGTAAAAAGTTAAGTTCTGATGAACTTTTAGATCTTGATGAGGAAATGTCAAGATGGTTATTTCTTCAAGAAAATCCAGGAATGGACTTGGAAAGTTTAAAGGAAGAAGAAGCCAGACTTAAATCAGAGAAAGTCACATCTAAATCTGAAGCTTCTAGTAAAAAGTCACTTCCAAAACTCAAAGGCATTGTGATCAAAGAAAGGACACATACTGAAGCAACATTGGCTAGATCACAACCACAGATAGATCCAAGATCCAAGGGTAAAGAAAAGGTTGGTGAACTTATCAAGGTTTATGTACCTTCTAAGAATGAAGAAATTACTGATGAAAAGAATGATCTTGCTCTGACTTCAAGAAAAGTTCTTAAAACAACCTCTGACATGGCTCAAGTTGTTCAGAGTCAAGAAATTGTAAGTTTTGATATTCAGAAGAAGCAAGTAACCTCTGACATAGCTCAAGTTAACTTGATATCAGAAGATAGATCAAAGACACTCCTACCAGGATTCATTAAAGCAAAACAGACTCAACCTTTGAAGACTACTGCAAGTGGTTTTGAAGCAAGAGTAGTTACTAGAAAGGAATCAAGAGATAAAACTGGATTGGGAAGTGCTGATGAAAGAAGAGTACACAACACTACCAATGATCCAACTTCCTTGAGTGAACCAGGTATTGGAGCAACTCCTGAGAGATTGAATCAACTGGAATCTATACAGATGGTTTACCATACCTACTTGAAAGAATACATCATGTTGTATTTCATGACAGATGGTAGGGTTTATCATATAAGACAAAATGCCATTCCATTGAAGTATTTTGAAGAATTGGAGCATGTACTTTTCTTACTTCAAGTGGATGACAGAATAACAGGGACTGCTGCAAACTACTTAAAAGAACAGATTCAGAGACAGAAAAGGCTTTATTCTGTTAAGTCTGACAGCACATATGTTCCAAAGTACAGAGATCACAATGGTGATATTGTTGATATGAAGCCTAATACTGCACAGATCAGAACATATCTTGGTATTAAGGGACTTGAATTCAATCTGGAGTCTGACAAAGCTTATGTCATAAGACTAGATCAGGAGTTGAGAAAAGCAAAGATCAATTATCTCAGAGCTGCAATCTTTCAAACTGGTGCAGATACTGCAGAGCTTAAAGATGTCAAAAGGAGAATGATTGATGAACTCAGATATGTTGAGAAATGTTTGTTGAAGAACTATCTCAGAACAACTCCTGACATCAGAGAGATCAGGAAATAATGAAGCCAAGTCGAAGATCTACAACTGTTTAAATTCTGATATTTATACAGACTGAAGTTGTTATCAGAAGTTGAATATTGGTAAAGCTTTAAGGACTGTAAGTTGTAGTTATCTAGTCTAATTCTCATGCATTTGTACTTAATGTTTTTGACATCATCAAATATCTGTTAAACTTGTATATTATGCTAATTTACAAGTTGGGGGAGATTGTTAGATATATTTGATAATGTCATGGCTAATATGTTTTATGTTTAGCTTTCAGATCTTACTTGAACAGGATAAATCAGTACTTAACTGTTGATCAGTACTTATACTGGAAGTCAGGACTTAAGGATATCAGTACTTATGTTATCAGGAGATAATCATCAGAAGATAGATATCAGAACTTAAGTGTTGAAGGACGATCAGATAAGGACAGTAGCTGATTAAAGGAAAGAAGATCAAGATAAACATAAGAAGAGATATGCATGAAGAAGGAATTCTGTAAAGAATGGAATACTTGGAAGAAAAGATATCTGATTGATATATTTTAGGAAGCAGAATTATATTCCATATCAATTAGTGATTATCTTGTAACTGTGTAGTATATAAACACAGACATAGGGTTTACACTATAAGTGTTATCATATATTCGAGAAGATTATTCATTGTAACCCTAGCAGCTCTCGTGATATTGTTCATCACTGAGAGGTAACAGTTCCATACTGTAACAGAGTTTATTGTTTCAATAAAGTTTGTTTTCTGTTACTTAAGTTCTTAAAGTTCGATTTGAGTATACTATACACTGTATTCACCCCCTCTACAGTGTGTGTGACCTAACAAACCCCCCCCCCCCTCTGTGTGTTATTCATTTCCTAACATGAACATAGAGGCATAGAGTTTGGTGAGATTTATTGGATAAGTAAGAATAAATGTTGTTCCACTAAAATATCCAAGAGTTATATAGTTGATATAATTGATAAATTTTGTCTACCTTATTGAATAATGTTTTAGGAGTAAAGTCAAAGCTGAACTAAAACGTTGTGAAAATTTGGATCTTGGCTCACTAGAAAGTATATAGAAGATACTCCTTCCGAATTAATAGTTAGGGCTATTAATTTGATAAAATAGTGGGAGATATATATTTTGAATATATATATATATATGAATAATCATTTGAACATAATTTAATAATCATCTGTAAACTAATTTATCTTATGCATTTTAAACATTGTAGATATTAAATGGCAATCAATTCAAACAACTTCTCTGTGTGATCAGTCCTTGAGAAGGACAAGCTGACAGAACAAACTTCCTTGACTGGCAGAGGAACTTGAGGATTGTCCTCAAACAAGAGCACAAGCTCTATGTCATAGATATCCCTCGCCATGCACCTCTCCCTGAAGGAGCATCCCGTGCTCAACTAATGTTTATCAGAAACATATCGATGATGACACGGATGTTTAATGTCTCATGTTAGCGACTGTAATAACCCCAATTTTTGGAATTTTTTTGAAACCCTTATGAATAGTGATTTTGCTGATTATACTGAATAAGAAAACTTTTCATACCACACTTTGTAGAGGTTCTTTTATTGTTATTCTGGGATCTTATTAGTACTCTATATGGAATATAAGTGTATGTAAAGATCGTCAGAATCCAAATTCGAACACTTTGATTTTTCCCGAAATCCACTAGATACCGAAAGAATTGAGTATAAGGTAACAGGATAAAAAGGATTTAAATTCAAGGATTATAAGAGAGGATCATATAAGAAATATAATATATTGAGAAAGGTTTAGGGGAACCCAAGTAATAAGATCCCGGGTATGATCCCTCAAACGATAAACGAGAACGAAAATTAAGCGAACCGTATAACATATAAGCGGTCATTAACCAAACAATTAAGCAAGGATTATCATAAGGAGATGCTTCCACCACCAAGTGATGACAAGTGGCAAGAGTTGAAGTCACCAAGATGATGTCATGCTTAGTCATACTCCACTCACTTTAAACAACCAACAAATCATCCAAATATCCCATTCACTTCATTTTCCACCACAAAAACATTCAACAAAGCAAATACTCTCCCAAAAACACAGCTCATGGCTTTTTCATTTTTTTCAAGGAGAAAAATTCCAAAAATCAAGTTTCTAGCTTTGTTAATTTCAAGGTAATTACCCAAGGTCCCTTATGATTAGATAAGCATATCCTAGGAGTTTAAGCTTCTATTTCTTCATGAATCTCTTCCAATAAATCAAGGAAGAAGATGATGAATAGTGTTTTCAAGATTTCTAACTTTATTTTCTTTGATTTCCTTTAAGATCCAAGCATTCCTAAGCTATCTCAAGGCTTCTCAAGGCTTTTTAAGGCTTCCTAGCTACTCTAATCACTCCAAGGAAGGTATAACACCTCCAAACCCTAACTTTACTTTGAGTATTAAGATGGTTTTGATGGTTATAGTAAATGAGAAGCATGATGCTTGTGTGTTTATAGTTTGGATTGGATTTGTAGTGATTTGGTTGTTGAAATCTTGTTTATAGTTAATGAAACTTAAGTATAGCTAGTAGTTCATGTGTGGGGTTGTATAAATTGGAAAATCTTGAGTTTTGGGGACTGATATAGTAAGTTTTGGATGAGGGTTGGTTGTATTGTTGGTTGTGAGTTGAATGGTGGTTGTTTGGGGTGGTTTAAAACTTGGTAATCGCGTAAACATAGCCGTCGTAATGCCCGATTTACTTTAGACTGTTTTTGTTCTTAACATCAGGATCCGTGAACTCACTGTTAGGTTTTTACCATTGCCATGATTAGATAGTTCATGTTACGAGCTTCGTTTTGATATGTGGTTCGTTTGAATCCGATGTACGGTTTAGGAGAAACGACCGTTTTAAATAACGGCGCTTCGCGACCGAACCATTACCCCTCGCCTTACTTTGAAACCTTGGTTAAGGACTTTAAATGACTAATTGGGGTATGAAGCAATTATGTTAAGTGGATTAGGCAGTTGGTAAGGTACTCACGAAAGAATCGCCTTAAAACTCTTAATGGTTAATTTATTAAAAATGGTGGAGCTGAGGGTACTCGAGCGACTTAAGTGAATCGTTAAGCGCAAAAGCGAATGTTAGGGGTCTAATTGGTTAAAGTCTAGTTTCTTAAGCGACCGGGGATTAATTCCGACTTATGTTGTTGTTCATAGGTTATCGGACCCACTCTAAGCTTAAGTCTATCCGGGAACACTCAGGCAAATTTTCTACCCGTTATACTGTTGTTGTGATGTATACATATGTATATGCATTATCTTGTGATAGATGCATGATGGTTAATTAGCAAATCTTGCGATATATTGGAGCATGTGATATGGTATATATGCATGTCTGTTTCGTAATCTTGATATATATCTGTTGATTCAAATGCTTATAAGTTGCATAATACCTATGCTAGAGATAAGTAGTAGTTGCGTATACCCTTAGTATAAGGGACCCAAAGGTGAACATTTCCTAAAACCGGGAGTCGATGTTCCCGAGTATATTATATATATTTATATATATATAGATATAGTTTTCAAAACTATTAATCGAATAAGGTTTATTCGATAACTTTATTTTTATTAATGAATATTACTTTGAATATTCATTCGAGGACTTATGACTCGGTTTATTTTATTTAATGAATAATATTTGAATATTCATTCGAGGACTTATGACTCGCTTTATTTTATTTAATGAATAATATTTTAAATATTCATTCGAGGACTTATGACTTCGCTTATTTACTAAATAATATTCTTTATTTTATTAAAGAATAATGTTTCGATAATCAAACTTATTTTCGATTATTCAAATAAAGATTATACTTTCGTATAAGTATATCTTGGGTTATTTAATATACATTTCAAGTATGAGTTATAAAAATTCTACTTCAATTATTTTTATAAAGATCATTCTTTATGGGAATATTATTTAAATAATAATATTTAGATATTTTCTAATATATCGGGACTGATTTATTTCATTAAATCAGCATTACTCCAAACATTCTTAAAAATATTTTCGAGTCTTCAAAATGATTTTAAAAGTTAGAGCGGATCCGGAAAAAACTCATTTTCAGATTTAAGATCTTCCTTTCGAAGGAGACTTGAATATTCACTCAAAAATCTTAGGGATCCGGCTCTGTGGTGTATTTTATATTCGCAATGAGGTTGCTGTTTTGAGAAAACAATTTGATTACTTGCCCAATGTTCGAGAAGTAAGTCCATCTAATTGAGTCGACATAAGCGACAGGCCGGGGTACGGTCTATGAAGGTGTAAGAGGCTGGGTGATAGTCCATCCACGCGAGAGTGGCCGGGGTAACGGTTTAGCGCGAGGTCCTAATGCGGCCAGGGTGATGACCAGCGAGGAATTCATCCATCTACAGTAGAAAAGGTTACTTATTGGTATCTTTGCCTGATCAGCAAGATATCAGGTTTATGCCAAAATTCTTTTCTTTCCGAATTCATTGGATATTGCAACTCTGTTCATACTTTACATTACAGAGGTTTTCAGGAAATGTATGGGAGATATATATGTATATATATATTTCGGGACTTAATGAAGTATCTCGTAACTTCATTTCATTCAATGATATTTCAAAGATTGAATCTATTCAAGTCTTATCTTGTAGTCTCATCAGTGTGATGAACTTTTGAAACTGATGATACCTTGAACGGTGGTAGTTCAAGTAGTATCCGGAAAAGATATAAGTATATTGGAGTATCTTGTAACTTCATCTTTTCAACTTATATCTGGTTAATGATTATCTTATGCATGACAAGATTTTCACAAAAACGTTGAGACAAGGCTAGATATATGAGATCACCTTGCAACGATATTTTTATACAGTTATAAACTGGAACTCTGTGTATATTATACATGTAAGAGGATTTCAAAGATTATGAAAAGTATATATACTTATATACTGAAAATTTTGCGACTTGGTCACGTTAAGATATCAACTTGGTTCATTTCTTCTTGACCAAGACTTTCATGAGTACTATGAGAATGCTCATATATTGTTATTTATTATACATATTATTTCGGTGGGCTTGTTGCTCACCCTTGCTTTCTTTTTTCATCACACAACAACAGATAGAAAAGATGAACAGGACCAAGCTTCCAATTCGCAAGCGGTTAGGAAACGTTCCGCAGTTTTCTGGAAGTGTTGATGCCGCCGTAGCTGAGGTAGGAGCTACCAATAGGCTAGGTTTTCAACTACTGGTGAACCAGACTTATGTATAATATGAATTGTAATAATGGCAAGGAATATGTAAATTATTCAGAAACCCTTTTAAGGTGTAACGGTTTATAATTGTGGAATAAAATGACTTGTGATATTTTTGGTATTCATCTGTGAGACTATAATGGGTTGTGGTGTGTGTTAGTGTGGGGTCACAGCATGGGGTTATTTATTATTAATTAAGTTAAGTGATATTGTGGAAAGAAAGGACCGTGACGACCCGGATCCCCGACCCCGGATCTGGAGGTGTTACAGAAATGGTATCAGAGCTAAGCGTTATAAACCTCAGAGATGATGTGACGTTAAGATAATAAGTTCACTAAGATAATAAGAACTCTTGCCAAGTTCATAGTCGGGCTACCTAACGTAGTACTGACAGTTAAAACCCTTATGGGAACCCTTATAAATATCGTGATAGAAGCGTAGTTCGTTATCGTATATAGTAGCGGGACTCCGAACCCTGAGGTTGAGGAGCAACAGCGCGATGATGTTTTATTACTGTTTGGGGATCGGATTGTGGATCCAATGGAACACCCTAATGAGGGACCGGATGATATTCATATTGAGGATGTTGTCCAGAAGGGATTGTTGTTGAGAAGGATCTCGTGGAGGATCCTAACAAGACTGAAGAGATGATCGCTGAGGAATTGATAACCATGGTTAGGGCGACTACCAGAGGTAGGATTGGCCGGTCACTGCCGGAGGTTTGTTCAAGTTTGTAAAGATAGTAGCCCCTTTAACGCGGCTTACTCGTCAGACTGAGAAGTTCGAATGGACAGAGAAATGCGAGAACAACTTTTAAGAACTGAAGCAAAGGTGGTGACGTCCCCTCTGTTGGCATTGCCGGATGGAAAATGAGATTTTGTGAAGTGTAGTGACGCTTCGCATAAGGAATTAGGGTGCTTCTTATACAGCACAACAAGGTAATCGCGTACGTGTCAAGACAATTAAGGGAATATAAAATTCGATATCCCCACCCATGAGCTTGGGCTCGGGCAATAGTTTTGCCCTAAAGATTGGAGGCACTACTTGTATGGAGAGAAGTGCGAGATTTACACAAGCCATAAGTGCTCTAGTACATTTTCACGCAGAAAGAGCTCAACATGCGCCAAATGAGGTGGTTAGAGCTAATCAAGGATTACGATTATGAGATTCTTTATCATCCAGGGAAAGCCAAAATGGTGGCTAATGCCCCTAGTAGAAAGGAGAAACTCAAGATGATATTGTCTCTAAGAGAGTTGATTAGAGATTTTGAGAAAATGGAAATAGAAGTGAACGCAACCGGAGCCGGTACCGAAAAGCTGGTTGAGATCGCTATGCGGTCTGGATTATTGGAAAATATAATATTGTGCCAAGAAAAAGTGATGAATGAAGGCAGAAAGTCAATGACTGGAGAAGAGATTAATACCAAGAAAGATGATAAGGGAATAACGAGGTATTCCTACAGAATTTGGGTTCCAAACGTTTAAGAGCGTAAGGACTGGATCTTAGATAAAATCCATAGCTCGAGGAATAAGATTTAGGGCAATCCTCGAATGTGATAGTCAGGGAGGTTGCCATTAAGAAAGAAGGAGCCCATAACATAATGAAGTGGAAAACAAGGATTTTAACGTATAAGATAACCCTAAGTATGGGAGAAGGATGAAACATTTCATACTAAGGAAACAGAAAGTCGAGTAAGGAAAGGAGACCTGAGACGGTACTCCTATACGGCAATTCATGGACCTGTCTAAAAAGAACTTAGACTATTATCCTCAACCACCACCCTGAGGAGACAGTGCGGTGGGAATTCTTTCAGGACCTTTAAGTCGCTAAGCTCTCAGAGTTCCAAGGAACAAGCAAACCCAGTAGAGGCGAGAGACTGGCTAAAGGAAATATAGGAATCATTTGAGATTCTAATGATGGACTAATCACAAAAGTCTGTTTTTGTCACTTACCCTCCTAAGAGAGAGGCCACCCGCTGGTAAAAGGCCAAGGAAGGCACGGAGCCAGAGGTTATGATAAACTGATTAAAGTTCAGTCAATTGTTTTTGAGACAAGTAATTCCCAAGGTTATGGAGATAGTATAAAAGCTTTAGAGCCAGAGCAAAGGCGGACGAGTATGATAAATTATGCATCTAAGATTGTAAAAGTTGTCAAGATTTGTTCTGAGGACTAGAATCCCAGAATGACGTGATGTTTGAAATCAATGATTAGTGGGTTCATGAAATGATTGTAAGAGAAAGGAAAATAAAGAGAAACTGAAGTGGAAAGAAATAAAAGGCAATACAATTGAGGAATGATGAGGGAGTTGGGTATGAGGAAACCCTAAAGACTCGTAGCAATAGAAATAGAAAAGTATGTAATCGTCAGGATGAGGGTGATTCATTATGAGTTAAAGTTGATGGTTGAAGGCATAAGTGATACATATATTATATCCCCTGTAGGTTGGGAGGATTCGAGGAAACCTTGAGATAGATCGAAGGATAAATAAGGAGACACCAGGTATGAAAGATATCCCAACATTGAGATGACTGTTGAGATAAACAACAAAAGTAAATGAGGAATTATTAAGAAGAAGTTCACGTTGAACACGACCAATATCTTCCAGAACATCCCTGTTGTCATTACCAAATTAGGAAAGAAAAGCGGGTAACCATTGTTATCTTTTGAAGGCCATATGGGTTGACCTCAGTTTGAATAAAGATGCTATTGTGAAATTGGTATAGACTATCTGGGTGGGAATAATTGAATAAGATAAGATATCAAGGACATATGACTTGATTTGTCCATGGAAGGATGTAAGTACCTTTTAAAGGTGGAATTAAGGATATAACTTCGATAACTTGAGATGAACCATAGGGGAATGCATGAAGGTTGGCATTTCACCCTTAATAGGGATAGTATGAGTTTTGACAGTATGGATGGGAAGGGATTAAGGTAACAACAACCTTTAAGGATCAGTGGAGAAATTTTTCAGAAGTATATAGACGATGATTCTGGTATTAATAAATGGTATCTTGATATGCCCTGTTCCCTAGGGTGTACCTGATGAAGGATTTAAGGATAACCTTAGAGGTTTAACAGGAGAAAGGTAATATTCAAAGTTCTCAAGAATAGAAATTTTGATGAAGGAAATATGGCGTAATTATAATAATGCCAGGTGGGCACATGTTGAAACCAAAGAGTATAGATTGAACCAATGAAGTCAGATATGTAAAGCAAGAAGGGCCCAAGATAAAAGACGTCCTAAGTATGATCGAGAGTCACCATGGATAATGTTTACATTTAAAGACTAAGGCAGTGACTTATGGAAAAATGGTGATTTTTTTATTTTTTTATCACAAGGACTTAAGAAAAGCTTCACATAAGCAGTGATTGAAATGAGGTAGATAATTTAGTGAAGGTAGTAAAAAAAACATTGATATAAGGAACTATTACTATCAGGAAAGGCCAATGAGGTGGCCGATATAAGTGCAAGAGAGCAATTATCGGGCTCGTGCCAGAGGGAGCAGTGATAATGGTTTGAAGCCGTGAAGGTTGTATTATGTTTGGAGATTGACATTCCTTCTGATGACTGTGCAATTACCCAACCGTAATAGTAGTTGGTAAAGGTTTAATTCGTGTAATCGCATGAGCGGGCTATCTATCTTAGAAGGAACTATCTGAATAAGCCAGGACCAGTTTCAAAAAGGAAGTAAATGAACCTTGAGCTTTCATGTTCCTAATATAGAATATGATTAAGAATGGTATTAACCTATATCGTTGCTTTCATTAAAACTCTTCTGCATTTATATGCTCATGTCATGAATGTACGTCAGGATCAGAGTGTTCTTCATGAATCATGAACGGTGATCATGTTACCTCCTTAAAAGAATTCGATACGATATGTATGAACTCGTATGGTAGTATTAAGACTTCATGGAAAGCGAATGACTACAGTAGGTCAGTGGTGGGCCATAGTAATGTCAATGAGACTATGAATAAGGAGACAAGGAAAACTGGAGAGTTGTTTATAATGAATGGAGATTGAGTACCACTAACGGGTCGTGGTGATGTTTAAGTTACATTGAATAGAAAGTAAGTAGACTATTACCTATTGAATATTTTAATCTTATCAATAGAGTGGGTCGTATGACTATACGAGGAGGGTGTGATGCAAGCATAGAATTCTAGTAACGATGATGTCTAGAATGAGATACCAGATTCGATTTTCGATATCGAGGGAGTTTCAAAGGTGATTGTGTATAAGTGAGGAAGAGCATGGGTCCATAGAATGATGGAGGAATAGCAAAAATATTTAGGCATGTGAAATACGATGCTATAAACTTGATGTTGATATAAATAGTATATGTTTGTTTTCTATGACAAAATCTATAGTTAGAGGTAGATTCCAAGCCAGATATTTATGGCAATATTTTTTTAATATACAATTCTCTTCAGTTGTTCTTTTTATCTTCTTTCATTTCATGTAAGCTGAGAGAAGAAAACCCTTCAGAAGGGGAGGTATTGCCGAATGACTACTATCTGTGTGATAGAGCTAGTAGGATACCAATGTGTTTAATTGCTTGTCAAGTATTAAAAGGTTGGCAACCTTCTGTACTAACTATGCGATATAACACGTGTTTCATGATCATAGCAATCTCAATAAATTTTTACTTCTATACGATGGATCAAGCTTTCAAGAGAGAAGCAAGCTAGAAATGAGTAGTATTAGTGTGGTATTTGAATCTAACGCTGTTCGTGATACTAAAGGTTGACGCAATTATTAAAAGGTTAAGAATGCTAACGAGCAAAAGTGTAACCATATAGTATTATGTACAGAAGATAGTAATGAATACGAACTGGAAAAGAATGGGTATTGAGAAGCAAAAGCTATAATGCTAGAAGCTATGATGAGAGTCTGTGCAATGATTAAAAGAATTTGAAATGGTCACT